>NC_040893.2:12198048-12298048 GCF_900634795.4 Betta splendens
AATGTGGCTGAGCTTGAATGTTTGCCCGTATCTGTGTGTGAGAAGCTGAGCGGAACCTAGCGAGCACCCTGAGTATGGAAGAGGAGGCTCAATTCAACTCCAAAAACACAAACAAACAGATGAGTGTTTGGGCACAACACAGAGCGACACGCACTCGGTCCCCAGAACGCAACTTTAAATTGACTTCGGTCACCGGTGGCCGCCGCACGCTGCCGCGGCCCTCGGTTGGCATTATTCACCTCAACCCCGGAGAAACACGCTGCCAGGCGGAATGGATGCCCTCACCGGACGGCCACCTTTGCGTTCGGTTGAGTTTGCAAAAGAAAAGAAGCAGCAGAAAGAGGTACTGTAACGTTTAGAATAACACACGACTTTACTCTAGCATGTGAGCAGATAAGGGAGGAAACATAGGAAATTGGAATGTGATTCATCTTTTTTTTTCTCGCCCAAAGGCAAGGAGAGAGCGAAGCGCGGGATATTAGAGTGCAGGAGGAACTTATGAATGAATTACATCATATCGTGAAATATTTTAGACATTAGTGAATGTGGATGCTGACAGAAATTAAGTTGTGAAGTGAAGACACAGGCCTGATGCAGACGCTGTATTAGTTAGTCCAGCTTTCAGACTAGACAGAGTGTACGCTTTTAGCCGTTAATAACTCCTTGTGAGGTAAATCATTACTACTCATCTGAATTCATCATGACCGGCTGAGTGACATCACGTTATGGACAAAAGCAAACCAGAGGTAGACAGACTACAAAATATCTAATCGTTGTTATTTGTGTGAAGGATTCAGAAAAAATCCAACCACAATGTTACATTTCCGATGGACCTGCAAACTTTTTCCACCTTCCTCAGTAAAACACTCTCTCAGGTAGAAGGTTTCCATCTCTCCTCACTCCCACTGACAGACTTCTAATAAACATAATTTAAATTGGGCATTTTGGATTAAACTGGAGGTGGAGGGAGCGTGGGCGGACGGGGGAAAGAGATGCGGCATGCTAACTAGGGAGACGAGGTAAAAAATAAACAGTGAGCGTCTGAGCCTGGGATGAGGTAAGGAAGCAGGAGAGACGAGGCGAACGCGCCGACAGAGAAATTGGGGAAGGAACTTTGAAGAAGTTTCCAAGTTCACAAAGTAGCTCCTGAATTGTTCTTTTGTTCCAGCTCCAACTATTCATTTCCTTCCAAACCATTTCTCCCTCCAGCCTCGCGAACACCCACTCCTATCTACCTTTCCACCTCCATCCCTCACTTTATCTCTCTCCCTGTACTTATCTGCGGAGCTGATACGACTCAGGAGGCCAGAGGAGGTGTGCTCGCGCGCGCTGCTAAACTGAAGCTGAACTTTCGCTGCATGAGCCAAAGTGATACAACTTTACAAACTGAAGAGCATACTGGGGCAAATTGGGTGCTGAGTGTTTGTAGTTTGACGGTTATAAAAGTGGACCAGAGACTGGAGAATTGCCAGTTTAATCCCTCAGGCAGACAAGTCTAAAAAAAAAAAAAAGTCATGAGCTCTGAGGGGGAATTGCTGGTAGTTTGAAGCATGCTGTGTTTTCATGCGTAAGGCCTTAACAGACTGGATACTTCTGATCATCTGTTATTACGATTTTCTCCAGGTTCTGGGTTCTGAGTTTGGAGTTTGCTCGCTGTGACGAAGCTTAACGAAGGGGATCAAAAGTGCCACAGGGCTGGAAATTCAGGGTCTATACAATTTTTGAAAAACAAAGAACTCCAAGTCATGTTCCAAAGTTTGGCTGCACTCGCAAATAGTGAGCGCGAGAAAAAGTTACACCTTCCCATCTGCTTCCCTTCATTAGCCAGAGGCACCCCAGTGTTTCTGCAGAGAGCTGAGTGCTTTTATGACCCGCTCATTTACACTTCACTCCCATGAATCCACATGCTGATCGGCTGTCCCATCGGTTTAATGGCAGCTGCAATCTGCAATTTATGTGCTATTATTTTCCACTGCTTCATATAAAAGTGCTGCTAGTACTGTAGCTGTTGGTAAGTCAAAAAAAACACAAACACCTGAATCCTGAAACCTGTCGCGTATTTTGCTTCTGGCCTTAATCAGGGTCAGAAAATTGCTTTTCCAATCCTGTCATATTGCTTTTACGCAAAACAGCTAGTGTCTGTCCACTGTACCATAAATAGGCTTGATTGAAGTCGTCTGGAAAAGGACACCTGGAGCCGTTACACTGGCTTCTCTGACCGGCAGCTTCTCAGTCTGACCAAACGGCGAATTTGAAAATTCTAAATTAACGGTCACAATGGATTTCCTCCCTGAGCTAAAGCTGTTGAGTTGAGGTCAAGGTGAAAATACAGCAGCAGCCGGCTTCCCAACTCGCTCACAGCGCAGAACCTCTGCCTAAATGCATTAGCAATCAAATATACAGCAAGACAGAACCCACCTGTGGCCAGAGTCTGTGGCGGCTGGAACGCAGCACAGAGCACGTGTCCCCGATGCTGCGCGCCGCCGCTCCACTCAGAGGGTTCCACCGACGGCTGCGAGAAGGAATGTAGATGGAAGACGGTCAAGATCCTGCGAAGGGAGAAAAGCACAGAAACTGGAAGGAAACGGCACGTAAGGAAGCTTCGCCAGATGCTGATGAGCAGCTTGATTCACAGATTACACTGTGTTATTCGATTCGAACGATCATCTGGTAAAACTAGAAGTCAGATTAGCTGAAATCAAAGCATCGTGGCACAAAATGATCATTAGTCCTGTCTGAAAGAAGGACCTTGAAGGACCCACTCAATTTTAACATGAAGCTGTTCCTTTAACACTTGATTCATGGCCTCCTTAGAGGTTTTTAGGACTGACTTCTACTGTGGCACAAGGAGCATTACAAGTCAGCAGTGGTGTTTGGCTGTGAGGAAACAGGACGTGCTATGAGTAATGAAGGTCGTAATGGCGGTAGTTTCTGTTACTGCTGCCGATCTAGTGGCCTGTGTTCTTTTTACCACTGCGACGCCCCAGAGAGCAAGAACAAGAGTGTGTGTGTGTGTGTGTGTGTGTGTGTGTGTGTGTGTGTGTGTGTGTGTGTGTGTGCGTGTGTGTGTGTGTGTGTGTGTGTGTGTGTGTGTGTGTGTGTGTGTGTGTGTGCGTGTGTGTGTGTGTGTCTGTCTGTGTGTGTGTGTGTGTGTGTGTGTGTGTGTGTGTGTGTGTGTGCGTGTGTGTGTGTGTCTGTCTGTCTGTGTGTGTGTGTGTGTGTGTGTGTGTGTGTGTGTGTGTGTGTGTGTGTGTGTGTGTGTGTGTGTGTGTGTGTGTGTGTGTGTGTGTGTGTGTGTGTGTGTGTGTGTGTGTGTGTGTGTGTGTGTGTGTGTGCAGAGGAGGGAGCGATGGGACGAGAGGGAGTCTCATAAGTTGATGATGACACTGCTGAGCTCAGCTCAGTGAGTGTGAAATGATGGTGGTGGTGATGATGATGATGATGATGATGATGAAGAGCAGATGTGATGTGAGTACACCAAGATACTGCTGCCGTACCTGTCCCAGCCCATGACCAGGATGCTCCTCTTCAGCAGCAGGACCTGTGTGATGGCCACGGCTCGACCCAGGCCGGCGTTCATTGTGTGGAGGCAGCGGCCGTTGAAGTCCCACACCTTCACAAGGAGCCCACAGATGACAGACGTCACATGGGTGTCTTTAATTTTCTTGTAGAGAAAAGAATGACATACAGGAGGGAAGCACGTAGTGCCTGGTGGTTCTCATTTAGTGGTGGAACTGTATGGATCTGCACATGGGCTTCGTCCATGTTGTTGACGTGAACTCATATCCTCCTGTTCCTCCTCCATGCGTCCAGTTCTGCAGTTTGGATCCGTGCGCTGGCATTTCACAGGAACACTGATTGGCCCGATGGGAATGCCGTAATTAAAAGGTCAACATTTCAAGCGCCGAACGGCCCTAACTGCTACACCGCGGGGTCAGCGCTGATGAAAATTGAGGCGATGACGCACGTTGTTGCTAATTGACCCGAGGGGGGGGGTTTCACAGAGCGCGACTCGAGCAGGAACCTGACGCCGCTCGCACAGACGCAGGGCGCACGGCCGCGTTCTCGTGGCCTCATGGAGTCAGAGCAGTAATGTGCCTGATTATATTGATTATAATGTGCATAATTGTTTAATTTATCTGTTGAGGACAATTGCATTAAGCTGGGAATCATCATGCGGCGCCGAAGATCGCAGCAGATTTGAGAACACTGCACCAACACATGAGGACATATAAATAAACTATTACTAATTTCTCCCATGCATTCGTAAAAGCGTGTGTGTCCGGTCCGTCCACTCACTTTAACCTCGCCGTCGCTCCCTGCTGTGAAGAGGCGCGTCTGCGTGCCGTCCAGAGCCATGGTGGAGATGCCGGCGTTGCCGTGGCAACGGCGGAACTGCTTGACCTTCTGGCCCGTGTCGGCCAGCCAGCAGATCACAGAGGAGGCGGAGTCGCTGCTGACTACCTGCAGGGGGAGAGCGGGCGAGAGGAAACCAGGCATCACAGGGAGTTGGGCCTATTTACTGCTGCTCAATGACTCCCATGTAGCCAAACGGAGAACGCTGCCCGCTTGGGAGCATTTGAATTCATTGCAAAGCGACCTCGGACTGTATAGTGGTCATTTTAAAATGAGACCTGGTTAAGGAAAAGGTAGAGAACGTCCCCTGGGTGTGGAAGTTGGAGTGTGGCCATATATTGTATTATACGTTGCATCATATGAGAGGAGTTCTGCGCACGTGATACAGTAGGATCAAAAATATTCAAAGTGACATCTGCACATCATCACATGCAAATGTCACATTTGAATGAGCCTCTGGCTGAGAGCTGGTGCAGAAAAATCAGCAGATGAACTAACAGACCCGTACGTGTCCGGCCCTGACGCGGCAGCTGGTAAACCTAAACTACTAGTAATGAGCACGTGTCATGATCTAAATCTGCAGGAGAGCTAATGAATGACCTTGAGCTTTCTGCTGAGTTACCGCATTTCCCAGCAGCCCCATTACCATCAGACTGGCCCATATTAGTCATGGGGTTTGCAGCATCTCCACTGCCTGTTCTTCCTCATTGGTCTCTGGAGAAAAATAAAGGCGTCCAATGAGAAGCGGCTGAATGCCCGCGTACCTGTCTGAACAGGCTGTTATACAGCACACAGGTAGCAGGGTGCGGGTGGCTGCTGATCGTCTTCTCCTCCTCCGTCGTCTCCAGCAGCAGCAGCAGGCTGTTGAAGGAGAGCAGGACGCGCCGGCGCTCCTCGTGGAGGAAGAGGAGCGTGTGCGCGTCGTCGCGCGCGTCGGGGAAGACGCCGGTCAGGCGGTGCTCACAGCGCCGGTTACACACGTCCCACACGCACAACACCTGCACAGTATTGACAGTATTGTGTTGCATTGGAATGACCGAGCTGGTTTTCCGCTTTAACAGACTCTGCTCCTTGTCAGAGTTCACAAAAACGGGCTTTACGGCGCAAAATAAAAATGACTGTTGCTGTTCCATAAACTCTCCCGGCGGAAACTGAGGTAGAGCTCTCAGTGTTTCTCGCAATGGCAGATGGTGTTTGAGCAGAAGGCAGATGGAACATAAATCACTTGTAAAATATTCATTCAGCCCAGAAAAGCTAAAGAGGAGCGCGCGGCGCCGCGGCGGGTACGACGCGCACCGGCTCCTCCACTTTAAAGGGAAACGCGATTTAATATTAGGAGCCGACGCTCTCTAATCACCGACACCACCGTCGCTTTCCCTGCACTAATTATTACAATTAACATCACAATGACAGAGCTGGGCCTCTTTCTTTCTCTCAGACACGCGCTCCGCCACCTTATCTTTGGAGAAGCTGAGCAGTTGCTGCTTGGTCTGCACGAAGCGCACGGCGGCGACGGGGCCCGCGTGCGCGCTGAGCACGCACAGCGGCCGCGAGCTCGCGTACGGGTTCCACAGCAGGACGGCGTGGTCCACGCCCGCGGTGGCTGCAAGGCACAAGACACGGCTTCAGGGGATCACGGCGAATCACGCCGCTTGGGTCAACGGCGCGGCCCATTGGTCCAGGTTGGGAGCGGGAACGTCTCCCCACCTATCACATTGAGCTCGCGGTGATGGTCCATGTCCAGCACTCCCCTCTGCGTGGAGAAGGAGGAGACTCGCAGCCTCCTGCTGTCCTTCTCCCTCCAGCTGATCACCATGCTGCTCTGTGGGCCGGTGCTGCACGAGGCGAAGGCTTCCAGTGACGGCAGGTAGCGCACTGCAGGAAGAGGGACAGGACGCACTGGGGTCTTTTATTTTGGAATCACTAGGACTTTTTGCATTGACTCAGACTGTCCAAAAACTACATCGATGTACTTTATTGCTGAGTGGAACCAGGCTTTCTTAATGAGCATGTTTAGAGCAGCAGAAGTTAATAGTGATGAATTAGTGGGTGAATTTTAACACCTTGTGATTTGATCCATGGTCCAGATCCTCCGTTTCATTTTTGTCATATCCTGAAATTCTCCTCAAAATGGCTTCACTGCCAGAACTCCAGCGTCTGCTTCCTGTAGCGGGACCGACCGGTCCACGGAGGCTCAGCGCAGTGTAGAATGAGACTGTCTGGATTTGCTCGCTGGTATTTGGGACAACGTAATGGCTCTCGCGCCGCCATCCATCTCAATTAAGACTTTGACCGAGAACGGCGGAATTGGACGCCGCGCGTCTCTGTTAGGGGGCAGCTGAGCTCTCAGACGCCGCTCAAATAACCGCGGGCGGCGAGACGGCACACGACAGTCGCAGGTCAAAGGTCGGCGGCGGAGCCGGGGGCAAATAATTACGTCTGATTACATTTCATACGTCGCGTCTCTCCTCCGCGCTGTGAATTAAAAGATCAGTGGGTTTTCAGCCGGCGTCGCACGACTCATCATTGATTAATGAGGCCTCCTCCGTTTCACTGACAGACCCACAAATCACAAATCAAACTATTTGTGATGCAAATCCACAGTCCACGTTTGCTTCGGACAGTTTTGTAGCTCATCTCACATGTTTATTGCTGGAAGAGAGACATCAAAGCGGGCTTCATTTAGGATTCTTTGTTCCATCCATGCTAACGTTCCTATCATACTTACAAACACACACTTCCAGCAGGTCGGTGGTTCTACGTCCATTCATTTTTCCTGCTAATTTCCTCCCAGTTCTCCCCAGTGATTCCCCCCACCCCTTCCCCCCCGTTCTCTAGTGGCACATGAGCCCGGAGGTTTGGGGGTCTGGATAACCAGCCATGTCTAATGGTACACGGCCCACTCATACTGCAGGGTGGGCAACTTCAAAAGAGGAGCGCCAGTACCCCAGAGGTTCACACACACACACACACACACACACACACACACACACACACACACGCAGCCTGTGAAATTTCAGTTAAGCAGCACTTTTCCTGCTTCTCATTGTCTCCTCTCCTTCCTCCATGTTTGTTTCCCTCTGTTGTCCCATTCGTCGTGCTTGTTATTCATGCCGTTGCCCCGTGTTCATCTCTCATCGGAATCTCTCCCCCTCGGCCACGCCCGTCTCGCGGCGCCGCCGCTGATTATTCATTGTCAGACAGCTCCGCGCGTGCGCCGGCCGCGTGCAGACTCAGGCGGCCCGATCCGGAGCCCGTGACTTCACGCCAGCTCCGAAAACAGCTAGCCTGGTTACGCAAGACTACAAAGTGGTTGACTCAGGACTGGCAGCGTGCGTGTTGGTGTGTGTGCACACATCAGTGACATCACAGACACACCCAGGCATTTCCACGGCGTTGCATAAGCCATTGTTGTAGTGAGACTATAAAGGTGAGGAGGCAAACGCAGACTTGGGCTGACATCCCAGGTGTCAGGATGAGCCGGCGCCTGTGCCTGACACCCGAAGAGTCTCCTTTGTTTTCGGGCTGTCATCTGAGCCACTGATCCTGTAGCTTTACTATTATTGTCTAACTGAATGTTGGAACACTACGTACACTGATCCCACGTCTTTCCAATGGAGCCTTTATTTCCATACGGCACAATATAAGAAAAGGTGTCAACAGAAACATTCTGGGTGACGGCGCGTTTGTGTAAGTTCACGGGGAGCAGTTTGCATCATCGCTTGTGTTGCTCACCTCTTCTTACCCAGGCGGGTTCGTGTGCTTGGTGTGACATGATGTAACAGGAGCAGTGCTTCCCTTTGACCAGGTCCTCCCACAGGACGACGTCTGCTGGATCCGAGTCTGTCCTCGGGACGAGCCTCTCAAACAGAGAGATCTGGGCCGAGTTGAAGCATAAAACAGTGACCTGGGATCACACACACACACACACACACACACACACACACACACACACACACACACACACACACACACACACGTCTGATCAGCGATGCCACTTTCTTCCCAGTCTTCTGTGATTCCTCTGTATTTCTACCACCTGTCCTCCAGTGTCTCCTATGGTGAGGACGGCCTGGTCTGGGAGAGAAGGATCTGCCCAGTAGTCCAGACACCAGGGAGTAAATTTTAGACCCTGGAGAACAGAGGAAGAGGATGATTCACTTATATCTTAGTATGTAGAGTCATACTGAGACGCATTATGTTACAAGCTCTTTCTAATGTTTTGACTCTCCTCATGTCTCCCGTACCTGCAGTTTGTATTTGCAGCTGAAATCCTGTTTGGACAGTAGGTCATAGAAACACAGCTCCTTGCTGGTAAATGACACAGCTATCTGGAAAAAGAAGGAACACGATGAACAAGAGAGACCTGCAGAAAGGATATTTCTAAAACTCATCAAGGCAATCAAAGTTTGCTGAAGTGCAAAAGTGCAACTGAAACATATTCATAAGTTACGAAACTTAATTAACAGTAAATCAACTCCATGATCAATAAAACATAATCTATAGTCTCATTATAGTCTCATTTTCTGATGCCAATAACTTATTAATTTGGTAAAATGCTTGTTTATCTCTGAACCCTAATAATCAATAATTAAGTTTGAATGCATTTCCATTAATTTTATTTTTCAACTGCGTGCCTTCAGACGCTAATTAATGGACTGACTTCACAGTGGGTGGAGGTGCAGGGTTTTCAGGCGGCGCCCACCTTTTGAACGTTGTGCAGCAGCACCATGTCCGTGACCCACAGGTCCTTCGCCGTGACCGTGCTGTTCTGCAGCCGCCGCGTGTGGACGAGGGACATGTCCTCGTCCCGCAGACCCAGCGATCCTCCTTGGCTCACGGTCAGATACTGAGCGGAGCTCTGCAGGTACAGCACCTGGGAAGATCAGAGCGCTTTACAGCAGCATCATCATCATCATCATCAGCAGCAGCAGCAGCAGCAGCTGGAGCCATGACCTGAGCAACCTCTGCCATGTTCTATTCAGACTCCAAGCTTCATTCTCCATATCCACTAAATGAGCTCCATTTACAGGCGCCTCTTTAAATCCGGTTACTGTTGTTTCCAGGTGTAACGACATGAGAAAAGTTTTTCTGTGCTGGAACCAATAAAAGAATGGATTAACGAATAATGGGATTTTATCGGCTCCACTAATGAGACAAAAGCGAGAGCTGCAGAAAAGGAGTGAAGTCGACTTCATCTGATGAAAAGAGACATCAAATGTGAAATATGAGAACATGAAATATACTGAATGAAAGAAAAGTGTCTTTATTTCTAACAGAACGAAGGCAACAGCTGAGATTCACTGCCAACAAACTGGAATTGCCGCAGACGGGGTCATTTCCCCGCAGCCAGCTGCAGCGTTTGTAGGACAGAGCAGTGCTGCTACTGGAACAAGGCGTCTCCATCATATTTTGAATCAATGCCCACATTATTGCGCAGGCCTCAAACCTCGATCGCCTCTCGTCGCGACGCGCCTCCTCTGATGTGCGATCAGATAAACACGCCACTTATTATTGGAGCCGATCGAGCCGCGGCGCGTTTCACCGACCGTGTCGCAAACAGAAGTCGGAGCCCTGGGAGCGACGGCGGCGTGTCCGATCGGAGCGAAGGGGCCGCAAACCTTCCAGCCATTCGGGGAGCGACTGACACAACATTGTGACATTTTGACATTCTCAGGATGGAAAGATTAAAGCGGTGAGCCATCACTTTATCCCCAGCAGTAGGCACTTCACACCGGCCGCTTCATTTGCATATTAATTGATAGATGTTAAACTTAAAGGGGTCCAGAGCCATTTATCTCCAAAGAGGTGGGCCATTTTGATGAGCAAGACCCTAATGCTTCAGAACGTTGCCCCACACAATGTTTAATAATGTGGATTTCCTTCCAGTCAGCAGAGCTGTGGATTCTCCACTTTGTCCGTGTGACAATATTTTCTAGATAACATGCAGCAGTGGATCGCGCTCCCTGTGTGGAATAGGTAATAGGTTCTAATCCCCGTTAAGAGCTCCTCGTGGCCCTTTTTTTTTACCTTTCGGACCGGGTCTCGGTGTGGACAGGCCAGGCTGCGCGGGGGCTTCCAGCGGGGCGCCGGGCCGGTTCCGGAGCTCTTCAGCTTCTCCGAGAGCTCCAGCGTCAAGAAGGCGCACAGGCCCGTCCAGGCCACGCGCCCCCGCTCCCGCACGGCGTCGCTGTCCAGGATGAGGCCGCGCTGCCCCTCGGTGACCGCCACGCAGTCGAACAGGAGGCCGTACTCCTCCCTGGAGCCGCGGCCCACGGACGAGCAGGCCCGGTCCACGAACTCATCTCTGGACAGGGAGCGGGACGCGCCGGAGGAGTCCTATATATCGAGATCGATCAGGTTCATGAGATGACGTCATCGTAATGAAGCTAAAGCCTTATGAGACTGAACCAACCCACCAAGAAAAGGCCTTGGAGCTTTTTATAATCCTCGACGTTCAGTCTGCTCTCAAGCTGTGCCACCTCCATCATTGTTCCCATGGTAACAAACAGACCTGTCAATCAGTCATCCAGACAAGGTCAGGAAGGTAAGGATCTACGAACTTTCACAGAGAAGCAACCGACTCGTCACATTTTTAGACGTAACCTGATGAAACGAGATGTTCCCAGCTGTAGCGATCCTTTAATTACCTTCCTCGTCTGCTTCACAGAGATTTTTCAAGTCACTGTAATCATACTGTGGAGTCATAGAGTTTTTCTGTGGCTTTTTCACTGTCACCAAACATATTTGTGGTCAATAATGTGCAATGCTTGATAAATAGGTCCCGAAATTACATCTCAGCGACAGGTTGCCACAGCATGTCAGGTTTCTGTTATGTTAATCTAAAAAAAAAAGGGAGTTAGGTTGACGAGAAGCTGGAGTAATGGAATGAATGAAAGGCAGAGCTGTTAAATTAGCCTGTGTCGTGATTAAAAGCATGTTGGGGGCCGAACAAAGACACGTAAGATGATGAAAGGTTCCTTTTTAACACTCCACATAACTCCACAAAGGGCAGCGGAGGACGTTAAACAGTCTTGGTTTCATTTCTGGCTGACATAAATGTTTATGAGACAAATTCATTGGAAGAGACATCAAACAGAGGCGAGATTTAGATGACGGAGCGAAATAATGGCAAAAACCAAAGCTTGGCTGGAGCCATTATCTGTTTTACAGCGGTGATCAACTGCAGTGGGAGCTTGATATGATCGTTTTATTAACACCACTGACAACCAGTAGCAGGACGCAACAGCTAGGATGACGTTAACCCACATCACCATCGACTCCGAGTGCGCCTCAGTCGAGCCGATCGCTCACAATGAGAAATTCAAACTCACCAAGACGTCGGGTTCGTCCTCTAAATCCACAGAGATCCTGAGGGGCTGAAACGCTTCATTTTTAAACCTATGACTTCTCAAATCTTGTTCGAAGGAGATCGAGCTGGTTCCAAAAGCCCGAGAGTCAAAGTCACCAGTGTCTGAGAAGTAATCAAGGTTAACAACCTTGTAGCGCACACACACACACACACACACACACACACACACACACACACACACACACACACACACACACACACACACACACACACACACACACACACTTTATTATCCCTCACTCCCAATGACTCTAAGTTCCCTGGCAACCAAGTAGTTGAAAAGAGTTGTGTTTGAGACGTCTGCATGTCCAACAATAAACGTGTGTGTGTGTGTGTGTGTGTGTGTGTGTACTGGAAAGACGATAATCTGTGTACAATCGCCCCTACTGCAGTTTCTACAGCAACGCAACACACAAGAACACTGGTGCCACTCACAAAAGTGAACGTGCGCGACAAACCAGCTAAGACAAACACAGACTAGAACCTGAACCAAATGTAGCACAGGACCGGGGCTTTACGGCGCCTTTCAGGGAGCATGTTAGCAAAAAGACAAAGTCTCCAAGGATTTGTTCGCATAAAACAAACATATTGCCCGTACGACAGCACGCACGAATGCACACAAAGCCTCCCGTCCCACGTAGATGGAATCATCTCGCCTTCCTCTCTGCTCCGGTGACCGCGGCCCATCGCCGCGCGTGACTCAATGGCCCGGAATAACTCGAATTAGCCGATTAGAGTGGTCATCAACGGTGACAGGATCAGAAAATTAGGTCTCAGCAATTTCAATAATGCAGCTTTAAAAATTAACACTCTCACAATTGGATTACAGCGGTGCACACAGGAGCCAGCACGCAGCCCAAAATAGCCCGCCACAAATCCACCGCGGAAAATCCACTATTATACAGGGAGAAGAATGAAGTTGCTGGAATGAGGTAAGAAAAAAAAATTGGTACGGCTCTGGAAGGAAAGAGGTGCAGTCGGAGAAAAGAGAAAGCAAGGGCAACTGAGCAGAAAGCAAGCACTTTCATACGACAATGCAAATCTGAAGAAAGACCCAGTTTCCAAAATCTTTGATCTTTTTTATTGGCAATGGAAAAAAAGGGAGAATGTGATTCTTCAGCACACGCTTCCCAACTCCTGTCTAAGAAGCCTTTAAGTACTTCAGGCTCCCTTTATTCATTAAGAGTTGGGTAAAGCGTCGTTGTCATGGCCACTGCGAACGATGAGAGCGAATGACAGAGGAGGACATTGGTCACGCGTGATGTCAGAGGGGACGTCTGGACGTGGAACATTCAGGCTCAGCAGCGAAAGGAAATGTGCAACTTTGGTTCAAACAAGGTCACACATTTTATTTTTACAACAGAGAACATTCACCGTTGCATAATGTGTATATAGGGAAAATATAAACAATGAAAGAGAAAAGCAAGACGACGCCTGCTGTAAACAGAATACGATGTTTGTTGCATGTTGGACGTCATCACCACTTGTGTTATAACTGTAACCGGCTGTAATAATGAAGGGAAAGAAGAAAACTTTACATTTTGGGGCCTGTGTAGTTGCTGGACTTCACACTGTTAGTGGCACATTATAGTGAACACGGAGGGAAATATATAAAAGAAAGTAGTAATGTCAGTTTAAAAAGCTGATATAATATCAACATAAAAGACACATAGAAGATAGAAATCACAGGCAATTAGCATCAACCTGATTTGTTTTTAACCTCAAAGTAACTGATCTTTCGTCAAAGCCACCGAATTGTAAATTAAACAGAATATTTAAACGTCCTGACAAATTACAAAGCCTCCCGTCACCTCTGGTCTAAAGGCGGCCTCCGCGGCCGCTCTGCTACCGCGAGGCGTTCTTGAAGACCTTCAGCAGCATGTTGGCGCGGTGGGCGAGCTGGTTGGTGCTGACGAACACGCTGGTCAAACTGGAAGCAGAGGCAAAAGCGGTTAAACGGTTACAACAAGCGAGACCACAGAAGAAGAAGACGGAGGAGAGTCCAGACAGACATACTTTCCGTCCCTGAAGTAGACTTTGAGACACTCGCTGAACCTCTTCGCGCACCTCACGAACTCACGCTTCTGCTGCTGCAGCGGCTGATGATGGACACCATTTATTATATGTAATTATAATGAACTTATATGTAGATCGTGTGCTGTAGCTACTTACCCGGTCGTCGCTGAACTTGTACTTCTTTAGAATAGCGGTAACGGTGTCCAGAAGCTCCTTTATGCAGCCGGCTACGTCTCTGCGGGCGACACGTGGGGAACGCACCTTTAGAGTCTGCGATTTCATCAGGCCGTGATGTTGCGAAACGACTTTACTTTGATCCCAAGCGTTGTCTTGCCTTCTTCCCCCGCTCTCACCTTCAACTTTTTCTCCCCTTATAATCTGCCATTTCATAACTTTCATAATTTTTCTTTTTTTTTGTGTTGCCTTTGAATAGATTTTATTTCTAAGCCATCCGCGGGGTAAGTAACTTAAGCGCCGGCTCACTAAGAGCATTGAATCTGATCAAAATGCTAAAGTGGGCCAAGGAAATGAGACGTCTGCCGCTTCCTGGCCGCCTCGTGCTGTTGAACTGTTCTGAGTGTGAATTGAATTTTGTGTTATTTGGAGTCATTTTCCCACTGGTCTATTTGTGTGTTACGCCATAACCAGGCTCTAAGTGGTGACACAGTGGTGTTTACGTGTTCATTTCACCTCTAACTGACCCCAAACAATTACTGAAAGACTCCCTCGCTTGTGCCAACTCCCTTTCCTCCCATTATGGACAGCAGGACTAAATCAGTTGTTTTTTTTGGACTGGCTGAGTTGCCTTACTTGATCACCTGGAGGAAGTACGCTTTAAGATCCATGAGATCCGGGATTTTGCTGAGGTGCTGTTTCAGTTCTCGGACCTTCAGGTTCAGCTCCTTGAAATCGGAGGCTTCAATTAAAAATTCTGGAAACCAGAAGCAGAAAAAAAAACAAGCTCAGGTCAACGCAGGGCGACGCCGAAGCGAAGTCGTTAATAATGGCGGCGCATATTAAAAACACTCCTCCAATGCAGATGCATAAAACCAACACAGAATTCGATTAACTCGACGTGTGCGCACACTTTAAACTGACAGTTTGTTACGGGAATGCGGGATTAGGGTGGAACTCGGGCCACGCCGTGCAGGAGGTGCATTTAAAATCCATCCAAAGCACGTGTGAGCGTGTGTGAATTCATTACCACCATCAATCACTGTACACAGCTCAAAGAATTCAATTACAGACAGAAAGGAACGAGCGTCTGACGCCGGGGAGAGGAGCCAGTATGTGGAGAAACATCTCCCCCCAGTGGACAGAGGAGGAATCGCAGCCAGGCTGAGAGGCTGGAGCGTCTCTGAGCAGCAGAAATGAAACTTCATACCTTCCACATTCTCTCCACTCATACGAAGCAGGGACTCCGTGAGGTTGACATCAGATTTCTGCTTCTTCTCCAGTATTTTCAGTACAATGTCCTGGGTGAGACCCGGGCTCCCCTCCTCTGCCTTCAAACACACAGACGCACGACCCGGAAATTAACCCTCAGTGGAATTTAACAGATCCGAAAGCCTTGCAGGGCCGAAACCGACAGAAGGAAGTCTGGCTCACTTTTATGAAGGCTGCCCTTAAGGTCTGCGCCGCCGATGGGTTCACATCCTCCAGCTGCAAGTTTTAATAAACAGAGACATCGTTACTAAGTGGAGCACGTCCTCGTTGGTCCCTGCCCTGAGATGTAATTGTGTCACAGCCAGTGTGAATTTGCAATAAGAGGTGACGCGAGCGTCTGTGGCTTGAGGCCGTTGCGTGGTAAACTGGTTTCTGTGGGTTTCTAAAGAAGGGGACGAAGTAAAGGTCATCAGCGCCACCGTTAGTCTGCGTCGCACACGCTGATTTGCTACACAACGAGCTCAGGTGTCGCTTTTAACTGCGTTTTCAGCAGAAGCGGCTGTTGTGGCCTCACAATAAAACCCACTGCTTGGCTTTCCAGCGAGTGCTCCCATGAACTGGAGCCTCCGTTGATCGGGGTCGTCCTGCCACTTTTAATTTAACGGCACTCCTCCAGGTTTGCAGCGTTTGTGTGTGCGTAGATGTCGCTCACAGAGGAATGAAGAGAGGTTACAAAAGACGGCTTCGTTCTCCTGTCATTTCCTGCTAGACCTTCGAATTCCGAGCAAAAACCCTGTAAGGCAAATGTGTAATATTTTCTTTTTCATCTATTATAACCTTCCTGATATTTGCTGCTGTCATCTACATTTCTGTCTGATGCAAAGTAATTCTGGCCTTCATTATGTCTCTTTAGTAATTTGACAGAAAATATGAATCCTTTACCTCCTTGAACACAGGATACATCACAGTGTAGAGCGTCTGGAAGGAGGCGACTGAGGCGTCGTCTGTCCTGTCCTCCATGGTCTCCCTTTGGCCAATCAATGCACCTCTGAGCACGGGCTTGTCCACTGATGCCACTTCTACCACATTCAATCACTGGCTGAGACTGACAGAATGAGAGCAGGCACGGCCCTGGACAGGAACATGTGGACAAGCAGGAAGAGAGACAAGTGGTGGAAGGACATGAGAGACAAGCGGGTTAAAACGCTGATTAAAAGCTGTCTCCAATCAGAAACCAGTCTGCGCTATTTATAGTAACTGGTTTGTCAAAGGTGGATGAAAACGTGTTTTATGATTCCAGTAATGCACCCGATCTTTGCTTTCCCATTACATATAATAAAATCTGATGTGTTCTACTTCCCAGAAACTCCCTCTGTCACATATATGATCCTCATAAACAGACAGAGTAGAAAGCCCTGTGCTTTACGGTTCCGCCAGGAGCAATGATAGCAAAACTGCAATACGTCACACGTGGATAATAAACAGCCCTTCCAATATCACTGCAGCAATAAAAATACCAGTGTGATAAATAATATCATATACACAATGTACCCATTCTACCTCACTGTGGCCATAATGATAGTTGGTAGTTAATTATTAAATATGCACATTTTGTGTCTCTACGACACACACACACACACACACACACACACACACACACACACACACACACACACACAGATGACAGGTGTGTACCTCCTTCAGGACCAGTTCTGTCCACAGACTCCTATTTCAGAGCTCAGGATTCAAGATGACATCATTTTTCCAGCTACTTGTCAGCCGACACATCATTTATAAGAGGGGAGGGACACTCGCCTCACACATCAAGCGTGTTTATGATGTTGTCATGACAGTGAGTCATCACCGGCCAATGTGACAGCAACTCCGGTTTGCCTTCTTCCTCCCAGAGAAGATTCGGTTTGGTCTCCGGTTCCCAACAGAACACAAACACTATGGCAAATTATGGAACACACGTGCGCAGGGTTTCTTGCTGTTTCTTGCAGCTGACTGGGATCATGAGAGGACGTTTTCACAAGCTGCCACTGGGAGGCAACAACACACACGAAGAAGAAGACTTAAATCACAGCAAAACAGCCACATCTGCTCACAGCGCTTTATGAGCAAAGATTTACATTCACTCACTTGCAGATGACGCACCTCTGCAGGTGCCACACACACACACACACACACACACACACACACACACACACTCCTAGCTGCGCGTCTGCAACATTCTTTGGCCAAATAATTCAAGAAAACGAAAGTAAATGCATGGATCCTGCGTTTGAATCTAGACAGAAACTCCCCACGTTCTGCCCTCATGCACGGTGTCAGTACTCACCTGTGATTATAAAGCGGTCAGGTGAGCAGTGGGGTGGACGATCCTGGATCCTGGCGTAGACATGAGTGAAGGCCGCCTTCACTCATGCGCTACACCGCCGTAACTGCGCACTTATAAAACTCTGAGCTGCCGTGTAGCCGGTTTTGGCTCAATCAGGAAGTTTTGTGCCTGTTAAAACACGCCGACAGCACAGGTGGAGGGCGTGTAGTTCCTTTCCTACGTCACCTCCACGTCTTCCACCTCCTACTAGAGCGCACTTCAAATCCCAGCCAGGTTCAAACAGGTGTTGGGAACCAGTTCGAGAAGTTTAAAGTCAGCACAATTAAACGTCAAAATCTTACTGTCTGTCAATTTAAAGACGAACACGCGATACACACGTGTTTATCTGTATTCAAGGCCTGTTCCGTCTTAGAAAACATCAAAAACTAGTTTTTAGTTGCTGTGGATCAAGATAGTTCTCCTCCAGTGACAACGACCGATAGTTACAGTCGCAAATAAGAGGGTTCTTTTCTAAAAAGTTGTTTTTGGTTTCTTAAATAATAATACGACACCACTACAAGTTTAAAAACAAGCCAGGGTAGCAGGCTGCAGCAGGCTTGTTTATCTGTGTCGCTTTAATGCTGTCAAATGCAGATAGGTTTGCTAAAGTGAGCTGAATAAATATATCATGTTGTAGGAGTCGTACGTTTGTGACATGAGGCCACAGAAAAGATATTTAGGCAGCATGATGAGGAAAAACAACTTTAAATGTAAAGTGTTCTCAAGAAACGACAAAAAACGGAAAAATACAACAATAACCATTTTGCTTCCCGCTGACACTCTTTGATTGACTTTAATTGGGCCAATCGGCGTGGAGGGGGGCGGGGTCTGCGGCAAGCGAATAAGCGGTGAGCTGCAGCGCTGGAGGAGAGCAGCAGAGACCGCACACATCCATCCATCTCTCCGATCTCACACCGTTTTTATCGGTAAGCGCTTTTTTATATAATACCCTACAGATGGTTCGGTCACACAGTCCGCAGTGATGTAGGCTATCTGCGTAATCTGTTAGGAAGATAAAACCTCGGCCGGCCAGCTTTTGCAACATCTCCAGTGGGCTATAAAAGGTTTTATGTCTGAGTTTGCCGTTGAATTATTTTTGGGAAGGTACAGGAATGTAAAGCTGTAATAAGGACGTGTGTGGGGTAGTATAAAAGCAGTGTGGTGCTATAATCAACATGTGTGGGCTTTAAATAAGGGGGCGGATGGAGACGCACACTGTAGCTACACATATTTCCGAAACCTATTGATTAGCACCCAGGGGTATTTAGTTTGTATCGGCGGGGCTTTTGCGTTGCTTGTTCTTCTCGCTCTCACGCTGACACCAGCTCGTGCAGTGCGGTGCGGTTCTTGCCCTTGGAATAAAGAGGCGAAGGCGCACTGAGTGAATGTGTTTGAATTAACGAGGCAGAGTGTAGTAGCCCGGTGCTGCCCCATCCTCATCCCCCCCCCCCCCACACACACACACACACACACACACACACACACACACACACACACACACACACACACACACACTTCAGATGTCTGACAGATAATCACAAGGATAATGCTGCAATAATGTCATTGTTTGTTTAAGTGATACTGCACCTGTTAATGTGATGCCACATCAGGAAACAGGGAGAGCATTGATAATAAACAGGTTCAACATTCCAGCAAACACTCATTTTTCTGTAGAAACAACATTACTGGAAATTGTAGGTTGCCACTGCACTTTTACTAATATTCAGATCATTCTGTCCTACAGTATATTTTCCAAGGTTGGCCACTGCAAAACATATTTTTTATAATATTGGTAGTGTTACATAGTCAGTATTAAACAATTTAGAGTTGCTGGCATCTCATTTTCCCAACACACCCTTTATCTCTTTATCTGTGAAACGATTATCCTAATTCTTCGCAGGCCTGTACAGTAGTTCCCTGTTCTCACAAACAGCTGTATCCCTTTCAGTCATAATCTAAATGTATTCTGTCTAAATTAATTCCAGATGCATCTGAATCACTGGCTAATCTGTGCTGATACATATAATGCTGTTTCCTTCCGTGTGTGTGTGTGTGTGTGTGTATGTGTGTGTGTGTGTGTGTGTGTGCGTGCGTGTGTTCTGCCTATTCCCACTCAGCGCTGCAGTAATTACATTTCAATAATTAAATGTCTTTCAAATCAGCCTAGCGAAACAAAACGAGTGGGGATGAGAGGAGCAGCTGTCTGGGACAGAATGCTGACTGTCTTGCTGTAATCTAACCTTTTCATATCTAGGCGCGTGCGTCTGTTGCTGCTGTGGCTGGAATCCGCACCAGATAGTGTCTATTTTCTCAGACCTGTTAATGTGCAGCAGTGAGAGCAGATGGAAAAAATATTCTAATTTAATCTGCCTTTGTGCTGCATGCTTTTTTTTGCCTGTGGTTATTGGATTTGGTTTGATTGAAAATGCAGCAGAACAAACGTCTGGCACCAGCAAACAAATTTGTCTTCCAGAAGTGGTCCAAATTCGGCCATAATTTGTGGAATAGAACTAAAAACCCACATTCGGCAGCTCGCGCTGTTCCCTTCACTTTTCCCCGAGTCGCTCAGTGACGAACACCACCTGCACCCACAGGCGGCAGGTTCATTCCCGGTACTGTACGTTCTGCTGCAGCAAAGACACAGGGGATTAGTTTGTATGTGGCCAAATATGAGGATGAGAGACAGGGAAACAGGCCAGGAGCTGGATTCTGACACAGTGAAGGAAGCAAGAGATTAGAAACGAATTTGAATGAGGTACATCCACAAAAACGCTATTATCCATTAGCACTGGAAATAATATTTTCCAGCTGAACTTTCACTTCTTCAGTCAGTCGGAAGCTACAAAAACAAAACAGTGACAGTTGAAGGACGATGAGGCGATTGGGTGCAGAGATTCACCACCACTGTCTCACACTTTCACTGGTTTTCGTTCCCTAGTTTGTGAGTGATTAAAACATCCTTAATAATAATAACTCTCCATCCTCCTGCTGACTGCACACACACACACACACACACACACACACGCACGCACACACACACACACGCACACACACACACACTCTTCCCCCACAGGACTAGTTGATAATGACCCTTCCTCTGCTCTGGTGTCTCCCTGGTCTTTAGTCCATTTGAAAAAGCCTCCAGTCTTTTTACTGTTACCACTGACCCCAAATAGAGGCCGATCCAATTACAGCTCAGATCTCCTGACCGTGTTCCCACAGCGCTGTAGCTGTGTGTGCGTTTCTGATAGAGAGACGCTGTTGAGTGTGTCTTGGCATCGCGTACGGAGCAGTCAACCATCTTGCCGTGCGTGCAGGGGGTCGCTGGAGACCGTTGGCTCGGAGTCAAAGCTGGTATCTGCGTGGAAGCTGCCTCCGCCCCGCTCTTCGACGCCTTTCCCGTCTTCATTTTCCTGCCACGTCGTGTTTATTTGGCAGGTTTTAGTCCCCGTCTCTCTCCCATATATCACCTCTTTATCTCTCCCCGTGGGTGTCTCTGTTAGCAGGGATTAATAAAGGGCTGTTAACCTCTGTTTGCCCTCTGTGGAGAGCACGGTGAGCATCCTGGGACTGGAAGGCGGCTTCTACAGCACATTATGTCACTTCCTAACAAGGGGCTGAATGAGTGAAAGTACTGAGCAGCAAAGGGGCTTGAATCTTGTCTGCCACTGGAATGAATGCAACCCAGAAGGGTGTAATTCAGAAGTACAATAGTCATAATCATGTGTACACGAGGCTTGAATATGCAGAGGAGATTACCCAGTAATAACAACTGAAATAACTATAAATTGAATTTATCAGGACCTCCAAACAAACCTCACCTTCTAGTCTCAGCATCTTAATGTCTAGTTAAAGCACGATGAATTGGCTGCTTCAGCGGTGCCCGGTATTAGGGCTTTGCGCCGACCAGCTGGTTGTTTGTGTAGTTTACCGTGCACCACTGAACCACCGCGGCCCCCGCAGCCGCCTGACCCAGAGCAACGCGTGGTGGATGTGCCCGAAATCCAGAACGATGCAAGACAAACAGTGAGGAGGTGTAAGGGCTGCGTGTGAAGGAGCTGATCCTGGGGGTGCTGGAGTCAAACTGTCCTTTAGGATGATAGGGCGTGTTTCCAGAAAGTCTTTTTTCTGATGTGAATCACGATGGAAACGTAACCACTGGAAACACATTACCCTAGTTTCACCCTTTCATTCCCTCAACCATCTGTTTACAGTCACAATTTGAAAGTGCCACAATAGAAAAACTGCTGGTGAAAAATGACTGCGTCCCAGTGGGACACTCCACTATACCTGAGCCCACCATTAGACTTGTTATGGTCGTACTGGTATGACAGCGCTTCCAGTGCAGGAGAGGCCCGTTAACATCACGTTACATTACCTTCCTCCCAAAGAATCTCAGAAAAAGGAACAGCAGCATATTTTAGAAGGAGAGTCGACGTGGGACAGATGCCCCAGTTCACGCTTCCCGTTTGATCTTCCAGAGTTATTTACTGATGAAACCAGTGTTACATCTTAATCCAAGATTTGCACTTTAATTAAAAAGTAATTCACAGAAGACATTCCACGTATTTGTTATTCAGGAACGGCTTCAAAGGCCTGATGGAAGGCATGTAGTTCAGTTGTTAAAATAGAAATGATCGCGTGAATATGGACGCTTTGGGAAAGAAAGCCGCTCTTGAAGGCATTAAACCTTTGAGGGTTTTGTCAAAATGACTTGCATGCACAGCATAAAATCCACTAATTTATGGTGAAAGATCAAACACAGGTTGATGTGGCCGGCAACTTAAAACTAAAGTAAAGCAGTTTGTCCTTGATTCGACCTTGCAAACACTGATATTGTCGGTCTATTGTCACTGTCTGAATGCTTCCGTACATGCAAGAAAAGACTGAAATATAGTGACTTTCCCTCATTTTTAAAACTTAAACGCCAGTGTACGAATCTCGCATTCATGTATTTGCGTTCACTTGGTTCCGGTTTAGAACCGTGCGCAGAAAGTGGCCACAGTTGTGCTTCAGAGCAAAGCATGTGAACGATAATCACACTCTATCAACTCTACTGCAAAGCTGGATGGACATATTCACAGCGATGTCATGAACTGCACACGTCTGAGTGTCCTTAGGGCCAAAAGCAGATAAGGCGTCATTATACTGATTTAT
Source organism: Betta splendens (assembly GCF_900634795.4). Taxonomy (NCBI): domain Eukaryota; kingdom Metazoa; phylum Chordata; class Actinopteri; order Anabantiformes; family Osphronemidae; genus Betta; species Betta splendens. Next base: position 12,220,716 of record NC_040893.2, read on the forward strand.
TCCCATGGATGAAATGAGAGGTCGGCATTTCTAGTCACTTCCTCCTCAGATCATCCAGGAAGTCAAGCGGCGGCGAAGGCAGGACTAGCAGCAGTGATAATGTGGATGGGCTACTACTGCACCACAACCATCACAGCTCGCCCTGCTTTCATCGGTGCGTGTCTGGAGAGTTTGTGCGTCGGTGCTGCCACAGTAACACACAGTGAGCGTAAGTGACAGAACTGGAGCTGGTGCGAAGGGATCCTGGAACCGAGGGAGGTTACACAGTAGTGGAGGAGAGTTTATCTGGCCGTACGCACGGAGGAAGTCTTTAAAACGTGTGTGTGTGTGTGTGTGTGTGTGTGTGTGCGTGCGTGAATGAGGATGGGCATGTTTAATAAATTCCCCTGGCCTCTGAAGCGTGCCGTCTCAAGGTGTTGGGTTTAAATGGCAGCAGGGATTAACGTGTGCGCTGTGGGTTTGCGTGACGTCATGTCTTAATTGTTGAAATGTCAATTCTGTCTGGGAATTAGGATTAAACAGAGGGATTAGAGTCTGCTTTTAAAGGCCAGCGAGTTTAATTGCACGGAATTAATCAAGTTGTCAGGATTAAACTCTTGCAACTTAAACCATGTGAGATTCGCCAGCGCATTCGGTCCTTTTAGTCACGGGGAAACATCTAATAGCCGCGTGTCGGTTTTCCCCGCTCACCTGCGAGCTGCCCGGGGGAATCCCACCCGAGTGGGCGGGTGGGAGCCAGAGTGGGGCTCGCGGTCAGCGACGGCCAAGGCTCAAGGCTGAGTGGGGGATCCGCTTGCAGACCGCGTGCCACGACTCCAAAGGTCAGCACGGTGTCAGCGTTACCAGTAAAAGCCAGCCACCCATGGTGGTAGTACCCACCCACGCATGCACACGTGCACAAAGACACGCCCGCGCTCTCCCCCGGGTTGAACTCCGTCCGTACGAACAGAAAACGGGACTGTCTGTCCCGGAAAGGTTCAGCTCCCACAGCTCAGAAGGTCAGGAACATTACCTCCATTTACGCCCCTGCCAGAACCCCCCCCCCCCCCTTTCACCCCCCTCAGCTCCCTGCGGATGCTCTGTTGTTCTCTTTCCGCGACGTCTGACTCACAACTCGACATGTGAGAACGGACGGACACGTGACCAGCTGTGGATTTAGATATTTTTTTGTTCAGGTCTTTCAAAAGGGAACTTTTCAGCCTGACGAAGCTGCTGAACGCGTTCATGTGATCTACTGCACGATCAGGACCTCAGCTTTGGTTTCTCCTGACTCTTTGTGAACACGGTGAATGGACTGAACAATAGCACTGTTGTTATTCTATATTTGTACCCATTTATACCTTCAACAAATCGTGTCTTGACCCAAACTTTGACTTTAAACAGATGCTGAAACACAAATAGAACTTTAGTAACTTTTGCTATTGACTGAAACAAGGTGCATTCATTTCCAGTGGAGGTTTCAGGATTGGCTCCAGCTGCCGGGGATCACTTCAGCCCTGGTTCCAATCTTTTCACGGGATTTGTGGACAAAACAACAAGAGAAACACGAGCGATTTAAAATCGCTGCGCCCCTCAGGTCGACCTGCTTTATTTCAGAGCAGGTTGATTGTTGCTGCCCGAGCCCCGCGGAGAAAAGGACGGCGCACAACGGGATGGGGCACTAATTTTCTGGCTGCTGCCTATTGTCCGTGTTGTTGACACTCAGCTACATTGTCATCCCAGTCGAACGCCAGCAGGTTCCAGCTCTGCATGGGCCGCCTAATTGAACCCTTTGCACAAATAACGACAACACAACAGCGGAGGAAAAAACAAGCAGACACCTGTGTGACTCTCGCCATCGTTGGCCCGCCATTCATACGGCGGCTGACGCGACAGCGCGGGAGAGGTGGTGCAGCGCGTGTACTGCTCGCTCCATGTCATTTAAAAAAGGCATAAAGAGGCGGTTACAGAGACGGAAGCAGCAGGGAGGGCGAGACGGGCGATGATAGATAACATACGGAGAGGAGGGAGATGAAAGAAGCGTGGGTCGTATGGAAAGAGGAGGGCTGGGAGGAGGCATCAGTCACTGGGTACGGACTGATGGCAACACACACACACACACACACACACACTCTGAAGGAAAGAAGCTGATTTAACTGGAGATGATAAGAATGGCCATGAAATATGCATGAGCTCATTTAGCAGATGTGCTCAGGGTAGCGATACTGACTGCAGTCAGCGGCGCCGCTGTACTTACTGCACCTTCTCGCTGTTTATATGCTGCCATGCTGCTCCGTCTTCTACGTGTGTCTCATTGTACACAATCAGTGCAAACTCTCACGTTACAGTGTGTAACACTGACCAGACCTGTGACCTTTTAATTGCAACTCATTGAATTTTCCAACTCCTCATTTTACAGCACGTATTAGTTTTTTTTATTAATTGACTGACAGATGCTTCTCTCTGTCTCTCTCTTTTCATCCTCTTATTTCCTTCCCCTCTCTACTTTCAATCCTCTTGTCCTTCATCCGTTTTTCTCGCTTGCACAATAAATTCTTACTCTCTCTCTCTTCCGTACTTATGCAACTCCTGTGACTCTGTTCCCTCTTTTCCATCATCATCATTTGTTCCTTCCTTCCCCACCTGTTTGCTCCATCATCTTACTTATATCTTGTTCTTCCAAACATATATTTCATAACACATCCACCTCCTATTCTCTATTTCTCCTCTCCCATTTCATCACATTTCACTTGGTTTTCTTTTCTGCCCTTGTTTCACTTAGCTATCTGCGGTCTGTGCTGCGATGTTGATCCTGGACGTTCTGTCCCTGCTCCTTCTCCTCATCTCCATCCTGTTGCCGGGCTACGGTTGCCGGGCGGCGGACATTCCCGAGGACACTACGTCTGAGTTCTCAGTCAGACTGTACCACACGCTGAAGGCGGTGGGGGGGCAGGACAACATCATTTTCTCCCCACTGAGCGTTGCTGTGGCTCTGGGCATGGTGGAGCTGGGAGCCAAGGGAGCTTCGCTGGAGGAGATACGACAGGCGGTGGGATTCAGCCACCTGCTGCCAGGTGAGAGAGAACCACTCATAAATACAGGGTCACGATGAGCATTGGATTTAGGTATAAATATGGATATTTGTGAATGATACACACAAACAGAACAAACCTGCGTCCCGGTGTTTACCAGGTGTGGAGTTCTCTTTGCTCCAGAACCTGACGTCAGCTCTGTCTGACGATGACACCCAATACGTGATCCGATTCGCCAACCGCCTCTTCCTGCAAGATGGCGTCGCTTTCAACCCCGAGTTCCTGCATCTGATGAGGAAGTACTTCCACGCGGACGTGGAAACAGTAGACTTCACAGAATCCGCAGCGGTGGCGGAGCAAATTAACAGCTGGGTGGAAAATCATACCGAGAGTGAGTAAAAAGGAAAATGAAAAGGATGGAAGTGAGATCAGTGTGTTGACAATATCAGGAATCACATCATTCTTTGTTTCACCAAATTTACAATTTACTGAATAAGTTCAAAGCCTCAGTTGCTCGTATCTGTATCCACACCCTTGTTTAGGAGTTAAGCTGCATCACAGCAGACGCTCTCCTCAGGCGAAAGGAAAACTAATTTAGATCCTAATACGCGGTGCAAATCGCTCCCCGCAGGTAAGATCCGTGAGCTGCTATCGGCCGAGGACTTCAGCAGCGTGACCCGGCTGACCCTGGTGAACGCCGTCTACTTCAGAGGCTCGTGGAAAAACCAGTTCAGACCAGAGAACACCAGGACGTTCTCCTTCAGCAAAGACGACGGCTCCGAGGTGCAGACGCTCATGATGTACCAACAGGGAGACTTCTACTATGGTGAGCGTGTGTGTGTGTGTGTGTGTGTGTGTGTGTGTGTGTGTGTGTGTGTGTGTGTGTGTGTGTGTGTGTGTGTGTGCGTGTGTGGATGCAGCGACTCTACCTCTGCAGCACTTCAATTTCAGCTCGGAGGCTATTTTAAATGTTAATCTCGGATCTAAAATATTCATATTTGTAGTGATATTCCGGGGAAAAGCGCCTCAGCAACTTCTGCTGCTAAAACCCGCTCCTCTGGTCCGTCTGTTTGAATTAGCAGCACATTCTGAAGTCTGTTTTGTTAACGTCACGAAGTATTAGCAGCACCATGAGAGTCTGTGTTAAGTCAGGAGGCGTTGTGTTAACTGATGCTAAATCTACTCTGACAGCAGGTAGAACACGCCAGCGTCTCTGTTTCTGTTGATGTCTGTGTGTTTGTTGTGTCGATTTACGAGTAAATTTTAAATTTTTCACCTTGATCCAATCTTTAATCGGTGTGTAGTACCTGGTGCCTCCTTCAGGTATGGCCCCAGCATTTCTTTAGCGTTAAGCTCAGGCCGTTCCTCTCTGTTTCTCTACTTTTAGGCCTTTTAAGGAGCAGCTGCTCTGATTTGGCCGCGTTGTGGGTGTTAGACGCTGTGTTTGGGTTTTTTGCCAGGACAGCGTGTCCTTTACCGCAGGTTGTGTGTCGCATCTGAAGGATTCCGCTCGTTTACATAGCTGATACATGGCCGGCGACGGTTGATGCTGCAAGGCCGGCACGTTTCCCGTTCATTTTAGTTTGGCGAGCGAGACGACACGTGCATTCAGAGAGGACACGTACTCACGCTGAGGATCAAAGGCGTAGCCGAGCAGGAGCGCGTGCGTGGAGACGGTAGATGGGAGAACCTGAAAGCCGCAGAACAGGGACAGGTCCTCGGGGAGACGACCGTGTTGGCGTTCACATATTGCAGCATGGTCATATTTTTTGAATAAAGTCCTCCTTTGGAATGCGCACACAAAAAAAGCACAAGAGGGTGATCAGTGAGTAACTAATAATTACACAAGTAGGACAATATTGTATGTAGATTTAGATTCCATCTGTAGGATGTGTGAGACTGTGCCCACTGACTGACCGCATGCAGCGTTTAGCACGTTCAAAAGCAAATGTTTCCCCGCCAGGTGAGTTCAGCGACGGCTCCCAGGAAGCCGGTGGCGTCTACCAGGTGCTGGAAATGCCGTACGAGGGGGAGGACATGTCCATGATGATCATCCTGCCGCGGCAGGAGGTCCCGCTGGCTTCGCTGGAGCCCATCATCAAAGCGCCGCTGCTGGAGGAGTGGGCCAACAACGTGAAGCGGCAGAAGGTGGAGGTCTACCTGCCCAGGTGAAACAAGCACGACCCTGCATTCAGTTGTGTCTCCAAAGTTTAGGAGTGTCTATATGTCAGCCAACGTGCACCACACCTGAATCTGAATATGTCACTGTACCTGTGCAGGTTCAAGGTGGAGCAGAAGATCGACCTGAAGAGCACTTTGCAGGAGCTGGGAGTGAAGAACATTTTCACCAACGACGCGGACCTCTCCGCCATGACAGGTGACACGCGAAGCGCGAAACACGCAACACCATCCTGGGGGTGACGTGAAGCAATCCACGGGCACAAACGTCACAAGCTCTGCTCAGAAAGTTGATTTTGTGTTTTTGTGCTGCTGGCCTTGGACTGTGTTGAAGTGATCTGTGTCTAAGGTAACCACGGTAACGGGCCCTGAGTGGGCAGGTCAGAGCAGGTAAAAATAGATCCATAGAAAGGGAGAGATATACGTACTGTTCAACTATTAAAACGAGCCCGGTAAAATCAGACTGTGAAGTCGAGGCGCTGACTTGTGGCTTCGGTGCTCGTGCTGTGTCCAGATGGCAGAGACCTATACATTGGGAAGGCGGTGCAGAAGGCCTACCTGGAGGTGACTGAGGAGGGGGCAGAGGGAGCCGTCGGGTCAGGTACATGCATCATGTTATTTCTCATGGTGACATTATAGGAAATCACAGCTGATTCTGACATCCTCCCTCATCCTGTGTCTTAGGAATGATCGCCCTGACTAGGACGCTGATGCTGTATCCTCAGATCATGGCTGATCACCCGTTTTTCTTTGTAATCAGAAACAGAAGGACAGGTGTGTGTCTATTGTACAAATTCTACATCAATGTGTAATTGTGTGCTGATTATGTGTGGTCGTCTTTCAGGGTCCATACTCTTCATGGGCAGGGTGATGACCCCTGAAGTCATCGAGCCCAGCGACCACGACTTCGACTCCATGTAACCACGGTGCGAGTCTCTGCCGATCAGATCCGGACTTCATAAATGCTACCTATCCTTTATCACCATCTTCAGCTGTGTTTTATACTCTTTATGAAAAAATATACAGACTGGTGGATATTACACAGTATATTATATATTGAAAACGAAAAATACAACATGCAAAGTGTTTGATACCGGAAGCTTTAAAATTCGTGGATATAGATATGCAGAAAGTGAAAGCTGTAAATATTCTCTACTAAAGGACGGTTTGTATATGAGCAAGAAGAACATATGACATGTAATACACGCACAACCCCTTTAAGTTCAGCAGCTTCGTACTCACTTGTGCCCGCACACGATGCACAGGAATTGTTTACTCACTTCACAAAAATTACACACACTGTAAGTTTTACTTAAACTATCCCCCTGTCCATTGCACATTGTGTTCTATATATAGGCTAAGTATTTATTGCAGAATAAATATGTGCAACATTTGTCCCTATATAATAATTTCAGTAATATACCTGTTGAGTATTAATAGTTATCTTGACACAGTAGGTACAAACTAAACTGCTGATGAACTAATATGCCTTATCACATGTGAGTGGTTGATCAAGTTCCAGCTGGGCTTCTCACAGGTGAACGAAGGAGACTGCGTAACTAAGGCAGGTTGCTATAGAGACGGACTCGAGCATGCAGGCGCACTGAAGAAGAGATGCTGCTGCAAGGTTTTGGGTGTACATACAGGGAGAAACCGAAACACCAGCTTTATTCAGTCTTTTACTCAATAAAAACATGAATGTGTTCCCATTAAAAACGTGTCACTGCGTCTGTGTGTGGACATCAGGTATATTTGGTCTTTTTTAAACGTAAGATGATTTTTCACTAAGTCTAAGGACACAGATTGTATCACTGCGCAAAGCAAGGATACTGTGGCCAGCAACGAATGAGACCTGCATATTGATTGTGGTAAATGTCAGCACGATGATCATTTGCTGTATTAGCATGTAGTCCTAGTAATAATGAAGTATTCTGGGCTGCATGCCATTAGTGATGATATAGCAACAAAACAACATAAAAAGATGCATTAATGTGATATAAGCCAAATCCTTGCATTATGTCAGTAATGACAGCGTCAACCCAAACATTATGTTGCTGCACTTGACTGTATCATTCTGTACAAGCTAATACGTGACTACTAAGGTTTACTGAAACAAGGAGCTGGCGCCTCTGGTGATCTCCTCTTCCTCCTCCTCAGAGAACCTGTACACGTTGTTAAACTCAGCGCTGGTTAAGTTATGTCCATATGTCAAACACAGGATTTCACACATCTGTAGCTGAAGCTCTGATGCAGCCATTCCGTTGTTTTAAGGCTTGATCCACGTCAGGTTTCTTAAATCCTCAAACTTTTAGCATTCTTGCTAACGATGACCGCCGACTTCCGGTTGGTACGCTTTCACATTAAAAGCACCCGGGCACATGTTAATTTTGTGCCATGTCTTGGTACTGTACATATGCCTGTTTACCTTCCCACCTGTTTTTTCCTCTATCTCAGTGTATGTGATCATAGAGGAGCCGAGATTAACTTATAAAGTACCTAAGCCCTGCGTGAAATGGTCACATTTGCAGTTCCCAAAAATACTCACGTATGACTTAGGTAGTAGTCACTTAATGATCCCCCACATACATTTCAGGCCTCAGTTGTGTGAGGATTCTACCTGTCTTGTGTGAGACGCCTGAACACTGTTACCAGGCAACCAGCAGCGGAGTGATCACAGCCAGAGCCCTGCAGCTCCAGCAGCGTTGCACCCGCTGCAGCGGGCCCACATGGTGTCAGTCTGCCCGACCTTCTCCTCGCGAACGCCGGCAGACCCACCGGGCTCCATGGGTGACGGCTACCGCTCTACAGGGCTAAACGGAGCCGTCCTCGGCGCTCTAAAGAAGGCACGGAGAACGATCGAGACGACCGGGACATGTCAGAAAGGTGAGCCACACCGACTGTGCCTGCATGAATAAATTAGACCCGGTGTTCATTTGTTGTTTGCCAAATTAATTACAATTCCAGGCTTACGTGATGATTTATATAAGTTTATAACAAGTCATATGTTTTTAGAAAGGCAGAGGGTCTCTTAATTTAGCTTAAACTGCTGCAAAAATGCGTAACATTTTAAATAAATCTATCTTTATTTAGTTTACTTGAATGCTGAATATATGGCAACCCGATGCACGCCTTGCAGCTTCAGTTATAGAGGCAGCTTGTCCAGCCATTCCCTGCAAACAGTTCCTGTTCTAAACTAATGGCGCCTGCTCAGGTGTCCGCCGCTGCCATGGCAACGGGTCCTAATCTACATTGTCAGGCCCAGTTCAGTGTAACTCTAACCACTCGGCCGGTGGTCAGGGTTTCAGCACACACCGGGGTTTACGTTACAAAAAGAAGACGGCTCGCCTCCAAACGGGGGCCGCGGGCGTGACCGCGCACGTGCCGTGACCCTGGGCCGCGCGTTGCGGGCTCCGTGCGTGCTCTCAGTCCCGGCGCTTTATCTCTTTCAGCTCTTCGGGTGTGAAAACTCTCAGCGGCAGTTTCCCCAAATCCCACCTGTCTCACTGCTCCGACCTCAGTGCTGCTCACACGCCCGTGTCTGCGGACCGGAGCCCCGACTCTGGACTAGCATCCACCCCTGTAAGTGGACTAATGAGCTAACATGTCCTTTCATGTTTTGTGTGACGTCATTCGGTAGCTTTGTGAGTGTGGTGTGGAGTGAACAAGGCTCAGGCCTGTGTCTGGATTAACAGACAGAGGAAGGCGTAGAGTTACAGCGACAAAGTGAGGGCGAAGAGGTTGAAAAGGCCACGTGCGTGTGTGTGTGCGCGTGTGCGTGTGTAGAATTCACTGTGTTATTATGCTCTAGAACGTTCCCCACTGCTTCCTGTTCCCAAAGTGCAGGAGCCGTCGTCTCGCGCTCTGCAGCTCATACAGTCGTCCGTTAACAAGCGAGGACCATTAGTGGCTCTTTCTCGGCCATCTGTCTCCCTGACGGAGGTGGCGACGCACGCTCTCCCCTTGTTAACACGCGGAGCAGCACTGGTTAATGGCCGTAGAAACGATCCATCGATTTCTGTCTATACGCCGCATGCGCTCCAGGGGGACGGAGTTTATGTTGCACTAATAAGGAGCTGCGGGAGATTAAACTTTAGGGCGCCTCCCGTTCCACCGAACCACCAAATTAAAAGCGCGCTTTGCTGCGCGCTATCGTCAGACATGCGAGTCATCCCGTTCTTTGCCTTCCGTTAGCTTCCATCAGATCGCTTTCGATTTGTGTCGTGGCATCGCCTGGAGCAGTGTGACGTCACAGGGGACCAGCTGACCTGCCCCAGGGTCAGAGAAGGTAATACTGAATATTTGTAATTCATAATCATTTTTAAATTAGTGCGTGTACAGTATCTTTGATCTTCATGTGATGAATTATAATGACTTATTTTATTTCCTTTCATTTTCCAAAACAGGGCCTTCGGACGAGGAGCTCTTTCACAGACAAAGAAATGACGTTAGTTTGGAGAGAGGGAGGAGCACCAGGAGACAGGAGGAAGGACAGAGTTGGGAGGAGAGACTGCAGGAAAACTGGGAAAACTGTCTGGTGGGTTGGCGCGTGTTGAAGGAGGCAGATGTTTAGAAAGGGAAATAAATCCAGAGGCGCTGGAGGTCTGAATATTCTAACAATTCTCCTCAGGAGCTAAATCTGTCCTATCAAGACCTGGGTGACGCGTTCCAGCAGGAGAACTTCCTCCGGATCCTCCGCCGCCTGATCCGCGTGGAGAAGCTACAGCTCGTTGACAACTCCCTCACAAACCTGAGTTCCGTACGTCTGCCAAGGTATGGATTTCTCTATTTCTGAACCACGCCTTGTACCTGCTTGATGCTAAACGCTCCTCCTGCACAGGTGCAGAATGTTGAACCTGCACCACAACCGCCTGGTGTGTCTGCGTCAGCTGCCAAAGCTCCCGGCCGTGGAGCACCTTTGCGTGTCTGAAAACGCCATCAGCTCCCTGGACGGACTGGGAGCGCTGAGGAGCAGCCCGCTGCACTCGCTGAGCCTGAGCCGCAACCCCGTGACCTTCGCCCACGACTACCGCGCGCGGTGAGGACGCGATGGGGTGGGGCCTCGAGCGAGAGCACGGAGGTCTTTTTCTCATTCGGGGCCGTTGTCTTTGCAGCGTTTTCTCCTGTTTGCCAAAGCTGGAAGTCCTGGATGGAATCCCCAAGCTGCCAGAGGACTGTCTGGCCGCCAGACCACGGTTTCCAGAACCGACCAGGATGTGCAACATTTTGTGATGGGTTCTGTGCCTGGGTGTGTTTGGATGCGACCCGGCCCAGACCCCGTCCTGCCTGCAGGCGGGCGGCACCGGTCCTTCACAAAAGCCAAGTGGTGTTTAGTTACTTACACCGCCGTCGCTGAAGACACTTTTTAGACAGAAAAACTGATTTTAACAATGTGATATCGAGTGTAACTGTGATATTTTTTTCTAAAGAGGATTTTAGATAATAAATGGAAAATACAGTTTTCGCAGCTATTTGTGTTCATATTTCATGAAAATATGGTGCAGCACAGAACAAAGGAGAGCGCAGACACAACTAATGAGGTTTGTGCATGACTTACCTCCACCCGTTCCACATCTCCAATGCACTCGTGCTCCTCTCTCAGCAACAAACAGAAATATTATCTTAGATCCAAATCCTAGGAATTTATCTGTTTTTAATTGATTACAGTAAAAGCAAAAAATAGGAAACGTAGCATTGTGCATAAAGAACCCGTCTACGAGCAGGAGCTGATTTTTGAAAATTTAAAGCAAACACACTGTGTTACCCAATGTACTATACTAGCATACATACACCCAAGCCAATGCTCACAACTATTCAGCCACACACACCTGGCACAGTGTCTAAGCACAATTTAAGCAGCCAGTATCTCTAACAAGCCCAAGTACCAGTTACATGCCTCATTGGGATTTGTCTAAGTGTGCAACTTGTTTGTGCAATTTGCATGTTGCTGGTGTGTGTGTGTGTCTATAATGAGCTCACACTCTGCCAACAGGATCCGGGTCAAGCGGCAACTGCCGTCAGCTGACGGCTGCTGTCGGTGATCTCTGCAGCTCATTTTGTGTCTGAGTTCATTCCTCTATCTTTGCATCGCTCGCAGCGTCATCTTTCCATTTAGTGTTTAACGAACGGCGGGACAGTCGGTGGCGGTCGTGTGGGCACGTCTCAAGATAGTCTGTGGCCTCAGGTGTTAAAATGATTCATTCCTTGTATTTTATCCATGAGTCGATGACATGGAGAGTGAGAATTTGAGGAATGTGGAGGAGTTCTCATCTGTGCCACTGCTTGTCAGTGTATCAAGTGTGTGTGTCTCCCTGTGGCCTGCTATTAGCACACTAATGAGGCACCTGTTACTCTTGTTCTCCTCCAGCATCCCACGGCCCCTCTGGGAAGATCATCGATCTCGCAACAGCAGAGGGATGGTGACACGAGAAAAGAGGGGGTGACGGTGACAGGACCTGGGAGGTGGATCAGAAATAGTAAAAGCGGAGCAGGTGATGCGATTGTGACTGTGTGCTGTGGACAAATGTTCGTTAAAGGCAACAGCATCTCTGCAGGTGCGGCTTTCATTTGGTCCTGATTCTGTTTCTATCTGTGTGAGCGAGCTCATGCACGGTCCTCTCTCTCTCTCTCTCTCCTCAAGCAGCAAGTGGGGAAGAAACACAACAGAGTTGACAGGGTTTATATTTGGGAGCATTCACAGCTCGCACTGCAGACGTAAACAAACTAAGCAGTCATGATGTAAAGCCAACAATGAATATTTATGCTATTTTCCCCTCAGCTTGATCCATATTTATGATTAAAATGAACAGACTTGACAGAGGTAGTGCACACGGTGTAAGTTATGAGCTGAACACCCTCTTGTATCTGTCAGGAATCAGCACAAGGACGAGATTCATTATATTTGATGGTTCAGCCGAAGCGACAACGTTGCACCACATCTGCAAGGTCCCTCCACAATAATGGATTCTGCATTATGATGCATAACATAACATAAAATCCTCTTTATTCCACTCACCATTGCCAGGTGACAAACATGATTCAATACAACCAAAATCCCACTTTTGTATCAAATTTAACTGGTAAAAATGTACAAATGGTCAGAAAGTTTGACTATACATTGTAGAATAGAGTAAATAGTTTTGCATTAAGTAACGTTCATTTGTGAATTCTCTTCACACCAGCAGTCGACAGGAAACAGTCTTGCCTCCCGAGCACTCCTAAAGTGGAAAATGACAGTCATTTCTGGCAAAGGTCAGAAGTGGAAAGGCACGTGTCAGAACATGGTTGCAATAACAGAAGAAGATGCTACTGTATGTACAGTATGATGTAGTCTGTTAAAATTCACTGGCTGAAATGAGAAGGCTGCACCTTTACATGATTGTCTGAGTCGTTACAATGCAACAATAAATAACGGAAAGTCACTTGAGAGAAAGGCAAAATGTACAGGGAATTCCAATGAGCTCCACAGAGATACATCGGTTAGCACAAAACATACAAATAAAAGCCTGATCACGAGGACCTCAGCGTTTCTGCCTCCTTTACACAGTGACAGCACATGATAAAAATACATTCTCTGCCTGTCTGCTGTTAAAGAAACAGAATAAAACCAGACAGGTCATCAAACAGACGAGCAATTTAACAAAGAAATATAATAATACAATATATCCTATTGTCTTCGTGTGAATTCTGTCCATTTCCACAGTGTAACCTGGTCAGGTCCATTTACAGCATCTGAACAGCCTCCGGTCTTCCAGCATTATATTCCAAATTGGGAATCTGAATAGATGGCTGATTTATTCCTTTGAGAAAGGAGGGAAATAAAAGCCTGGCAGGCTCCGCAGGCAGGAGCAAAGGCACTGCGAGTGGTCAGCGTGTGCGTCCGTGCTACATCTCTGCCCTGCGCCGGGTTCCCTTTTCTTGACCGGCCGTTTCCTCCACCGCATCCTCCTCTTCCTCCTCGTAGTTTTCCTCCTCGTTTTCCACGTCTTTTCCGTGATCCCCCTCCTTTCGCAGCCCGCCCTGATTCTTTTCCTCATCCTGAAGCGAATCACAGAGAAGAAACCATGATTAAATCTACATGGTAAAAGGAGACATCCGCTGGTTGTTGAACAGCTAAAAGTCATAAAATCCTGAAATCTTCCTAAATTTAAACAGATTTCCTCAAAGGACGGATTGCACAAAGCAGGGTGGTGGTAACCTGAAACCCAAACACTTGATCTCCCTTATTCACCAGGACATGCACAGGCCGGGTTTAAGTTACCGGGCAAAACCCTGATATGCACACACATTCACAGAGGGGGACATACAACCAGCAAACCCCTGCACGGCTACACAAGGCAGACAACCACTCCAACTAGTTTACCATACACAACATGTGAGTGTTGAGTCAAGAACAGCATACGTGCACTTCATATAATTGCAACTAGGTGGTGACTCCCCGAGAACTGAATAAAACAAATGGGAATCTCCCAATTTGCCACAAGGTTCTCTGCAAAGCCATGATATGAATAAAACATCGAGCGATGCTCCCACGCACACACAAACCTTCAGCAGCCATTAAAGATCAACCTTTTCTACTGCGCTGCTAACCCCAACACCCTGAGTGCATTTTTAATAAGCTCAGGTTTAAAGGTGTGAAAAAAATAAAATGCAGCACTTTCCAGCTTTGTCTGAAAAAAAAACAACACAATCTGTTTGACTCCCAGCAGAACTGACCTGTTCCATGTTCTCCTCATTGTAAGGATCCTCTCCTTCCTCCTCCCCTGCTTCCCCTCTCTTCTGCCCACCGGCTATGTCCTCCTGAGCCTTCAGATCAGCAATGAAGAGAGATGGGTTAATACAAAACTGTCTCCAGAATGATAAACATCAATGTTGCAATGGCTGCATGCAAATTTCTCCTCTTGCAATAAATGTTTAAGTATATAAAGCATGCATGTTAGGAGACAAACCTCATCCTCTCCTTCCTCCTGGTATTGATCATCCAGGGCATCTTCCTGCTGATCGGGGTTTCCTGCCATCTACAACCGCACACATGCTGGTTCTTACTGATAATTCCTTTCTATTCATCAATCACTTATCGTCAATCAATTATCACACGCGTGTTTGATTCCTCCCCGGACTAACTCACCACCAGCTCCTCGTCCGCTACGGGCTGTTCAGGGCCTGTGTGAGCACCCATGTGCTGGGCCGGCGCTGCGGGCTCCTCTTCCTCATCCACCACATCTTCGTCCTCCTCTGCAACCCTGTGCTGCGGCCGCTCGTCCTGCGCCTCCTCAAACTCATCCTCTCCCTGGTTGTTGGGGTCGTCCTCTGGGTCCAGCTCGCCATCGACGGCACCCTACAGTTAAGCTAAAGGTTAGTATTTTAACACAAGTAAAAATATATTGGCTTAAAAGCATCAGCGATTGCATCACTGATTGCGACTCTAAATTATTGAGCTCTGACTTAACTGGCAAATAGAGGAAGGATAGTGATGCTACTGTGAGCAGGAAGGACAAGAGATCGCGTTTCTAAAGGGATGGTTGAACTAATAGGCGTATGACACATGATACACTGGTGTGACTGTTAAGTAAATGAGTGACTGAGCTGATGGGACAGAGGGACACGAGACAGCGTGGACAGATGGTCACCTGTTGATGCGGTGGCACTCTGTGATCCACCCCTTGTTTACCCTCGTCCTCTTGTAGCATGTGAACGTCTCTCTCTGTTCAGACACAAAATACTAATCAGGCGCTAATAAAACAGCAAAACAGAAACACAGCATCCCTTCAAACGAACAACAGGGCTACTCTAGATCATTTGATTGCATCTCACCTTCTGCCTCTCCTGGGACGATGTCATTGTCTGTGTTTTCATACTCGTTCCTCCTCCTAGAAACAGCAGTGATAATACAGGGCAGTCACATCAGAACTCAATCTCAACCAAAATCCAATCTGTTCACTCGCATTTCTGCAGTTTTATAAGAGAGGTCGCTGTGCATCTGGTCTTTGGGCGATTCCAACCTTTGATGCTCCTCTCTCAGCAGCTGTTCGCGTCGGTCGGCCTCCCTGTGCTGCTGCGCCTCCTTCTCCCGCTCCTCCTTCAGCTTCTGCTCCCCCTCCTTCAGGATCCTCTCTCTCTGGGCCCGCGCGGCCTCCTGCCGTATCTGGACCTGCCTGCGCTCCTCGGCCCGCGCGGCCTCCAGGCGCTGCTGCTCCTGCTGCTGTTCGTAGGCCGACTTCACGCGCTCCGCCTGCGCTTCTGGATGCAGCTGCTCATGGGGATCCTTAGAGGGGAGGAAAATCAAATCAAACACACAGTGTGCCTCCTGATTTGTCACGTAAACAACAACAACAACAACGCCGATGTCTGACCTGCTGTGGGTGCCGTCTCTGGCGGTCCAAGGCGTTCGTGTCTGGCTGTTCCTCCTCCTCCTCCTCCTGTTGCTCCTCCTGTGGCTGATCTGGGTCTTCCTCCAGCTTCTGAGGCTGTCCTGCTTGGGCCATCTCCTCCTCTGCCAGCTCCCTCCTCCTCTCCGCCTCGCCCTCTTGATCCTCCTCTCTCTCCGACAAGGCGGGGTGCGCCTCCTCCACTTGCTCCACCTGAGAGGAAGCCACAGCTTCAGCCGATGGACAGCAGACAGCTTTATCTGCTGTCCATCTGAGAACCCCTCTTCTTACCCGTGACTCAGCATCCAGGCGGTCACCGTGGGCAGGCTGCTCTTGGTGTGCTGGTGCTGTACTGCTGGGCTGCTGTTCCTGCTGGGCTTCATGGACGTGAGGCTCGGGTGCTTCGACGGCGGCTTTTTGTTGCTGAGAGACAGAGGATTGCTCCACGTGGCCCAGGCTGGGTGCCCGGTTCAGAGACTCCTTCAGGTGGTTGTATTCATTGACCTGTACCTGGAGGAGATGAAATACACAACCACGGGCTAAGACAAAATCCTGGAGGAATCATTTTAAGTTGTGCAGTTCTCAGTATTCAAAAGAATTCATCTGTCAATATAGACTATTATACTTTAATTAAAATTATATAATTCTTGGCAATTCTGCATTCATTAAATACATTAGAAAATGTAAGTTAATCCATACATCCTTAGTTTAAAGGAGAAGCCAAATTCATTTATACATACACATGGAGTTTTGTAACCAGGTCTGGGCTTTAAACTCTCAGACATCTTTTGCTAAATTCCTCTCCTCTGCCTTTGTCTCACCCCCCCCCTTCCCTCCGTTGCATCTTTCCAGCTGATTGGTTGCAATGTGCTTTAGATGCGCTGCTCTGACAGCCCCAACTAAAACAAACCCCCTGGAGTGAAAGGGAGAGGCGTGTGTGCGTGTCTGTGTCCATCCAACCAGAAACCCTGATAGAGAGCAGGACAGGCTTTAAACGCAGAGCGACAGGAAGTGGGAGAGAGACTAGTGAGCGAGTGAGCGTCCTTTAAAGCAGACAGAGAAGAGTAAAGTGCTTCAGAGACTTGTTCTATTCAAAGACCAGTAAGATCACTGTCAAGGAAAAAGAAAACAACATCTAGAAAGCTGAAGGTGTCTGTGTGTGTGTGTGTGTGTATATATCTATGAATATAAAAAAACTCTAGATGATCTCTCTCTCTCTTTATATATATATATATATATGAAGGGAGAGAGAGATCATCTAGAGTTCACTTGTATATGTGTATGTGTATGAACAATAGGATTGCAGCTCCTCTGAGGTTCTACCTGAGCTACAGACAGCGCACTCTTGTGGTCTTCCAGGCTTAGTACAAGCTGGTCGTGTGCTGTCTTCAGATCCTGATGCTGAACCTAAGGACGACCAACAGATTTTGATGTTAAACACACACTTTCCCACCCAGAAGCCTTTTAAGTTCAGCACTTTAAACGTGGAAGGTTTTACTCATGATAATGATTCACAAATTCTGTCAGCGCCATTCATTATATAGATTTGTTCAATTTTAGACATGACAAAGTATTTTTCAAGGACTAATCAGTGTGTTCTCACCCGCGCGTCCTGTAGCTGCATATGAATATCATGGTGGGCTTTCCTTAGTTGTTTATTTTCTTCTCTCAGGTTATAAACACTTCCTGAGGATTACAACAAAAAACTTTTCAACAAAATGCATAGAAATTGGAAGAAGAACTATGTTACCTCATGATGTTTCGGTTCATATCCTGCTCATAATATTGGCCCACATGTGCATAAACATCTTTTAGCAACGTGGAAAATTAAATCCACATTTCTCTTACGCAACAGAGCTCAAGCATCAGATGGGTGTGTGTGAGCTAGGAATCTGAAGACGATATTGCACATGAAGCATCTGACTGCGCAGTTCTTCAGTAGGTCAGCAGGTGGAGACAAAGTAAAACACGTAGGAGCTCTAAGTGATGACCAATACCTTTGAGTTGGGAGATTTCCGACTCTTTGGCTTGCTGCAGTTTGTCATAGCGGTCTCTGTGCTCGTCCAGCAGCCGGTTATGGTCCTCGCCCTGCACCTGGAGCTGCTCCTGCAGATCGTATACTGCTTCTTCAGGTCCTCGTGCTGGTTCTTACCGAGAAGGACCACAATTTATCATCATATCATCTCCGTTGTGTTTTTTTGTTGTTGTTGTTGCTGCTATTCATTGTACAAGAAAGGAAGGATACAGTGTTGTAAGGTCAGGGTGTTCAAACAGGAAGGAGGAAGTCCAATATGTGGAAGCATGC
The DNA here is from genome assembly GCF_900634795.4 of Betta splendens. Taxonomy (NCBI): domain Eukaryota; kingdom Metazoa; phylum Chordata; class Actinopteri; order Anabantiformes; family Osphronemidae; genus Betta; species Betta splendens. Next base: position 12,238,574 of record NC_040893.2, read on the forward strand.
GTCTGTGCTCCAGAATAATAGATATAGAATAGATAGAATAGAGTAAACTTTTTACTTCTGCTTTTGCACGAGGGCTTTCATACCTTTAACAGTTGATGCTGTACTTGAAAAGAGTTTAATCGGCTGCTGGAGTCTTGCTGTTTGGGTAAAAATTAAAACATTAGAAAAACAACAATGATCTTGTAGTGGGTATGCTCTTATTGCAATAAAAAAGTAAAGGTTTACAGTAATTTCAGCACTTTCCCAAACTCAGTCCAGGTTATGTTATATACACTGTAGCTTTCTCTCGAAACATCTAACACAGCAGCAAGAGAAGGAAGACGCAGAAGCAACAGTGGACCAACATCAATTACAGATTATAAAATAGGTTTAACACACACCTTCTCCTTGTTCAGCGACTGCTGTGCTTCCCCACGTTTATAAACCAGATAATCTAGAAAACAGCAACAGCACCAAAAATTACTTTATTTAAAAAGACACACTTTCTTTATTTTGAATTACTCATCACTCTTTGTAAACCCACCACCGTAGAACATGTGTAAAGTAAAAGCTCATTTGTGCTGTGGCTGTTTGGGACACTTTCACATTACGGGTTCTTGCAGGCCAGTATCAGTGGCGCTGCCTGATATGAAAATCCCAAACATCCTTTGCTGCACCGCAACACTCCGAGTGTAGGTGCTGCTTTTCTCACCTTCTTTGGCCTTTTTGTGCTCTAACCTCTCCTTCTGTAGAGACTTCTCCAGCCTGGATCTGTGCTCATACACCACTAAACAGACACAGAAGACACTGATTAGTCTCAGAAAACTAAACAGACCAATTTATGCTAGAAATAAAATGTGCACTGGCAGAAGATTTAAACTTTTATTTTAGAGGGAGAATCTATATTTTTAAAGGTTGACGAGAACCAGGTGTAATATTTATTTAAACGCGCTGTGAGGCTGCTGCTCCAGCGACATAAAGCTGTGGTATTCCTCACAAGACTGGTGGTTTTAAGGCATTTACCAATACTTCTGCTTTGGTTCGATCTGCTCCTGCACCAGGTGACTCATGTCGACCACAAAGCAGTACGACACTTCCCCAGTGTGAGTGATAAGAACATAAGAAAAGATTAGCCGATACTGCTTCTTTATAACTCAAGAACCACTCATCCAGCTCAAAGTGTTATCTTCACATCTAGCACGTTCAGATGGTCCCACTATGTTTTATATAATATATTGAATTAGCAAATTTGTTAACAAACACGTTCATGAGCATTTATCATCACATATGTCATCACATATGTTTTATGTGATGTGAAGCATACTGTAGCGAGATGTTCAGATAATTGACAATAAAATAGCTTCTTTCAACATTTTGTAATAAACTGAATTTCTCTGAATTTGTTTACCTCATTAAAACCATTTGTATTATGTGTTTTTTTAACACTTTATTGTATTAACATTGTAATCCAGTATTGTTGAGTAAGATTATGCCAAAACTGCTTAATTACATACAAAACATACACTGATTAATAATATACACAATAAACTAACAGACTTTGGAAAGATTCGGTTTAATAATAAACACTAATTTACAAAATAATAACAACATTTTAGCTACATTTCATTCTACGGGAATAAATGTACAATGTCTGATGTTACCAGCCGAATACACTCTAATCCAGTGTTGTGGTCGTTTAGAAGCCTGTGATTCACTTCCTTCCTGGATTTTCAGGGAAAGAAATTGAGCCGTGAATAATGACTCAAGATTTCTTCCACGTTCTCACATGCTCTCTGTCAGTCACCCGCCCTGGGGGCGCTGAACGGTCGAACTCATGATGCGGATATTCTTTTTAAGGCACATTCCAGGGTGAACTCCTACTGTAGCTACAGTAGAGAGACTTACGCAATAGTTTTGTGGTGAAAATGAAAGACAGACAAAACAAATATATAAATAGAAAATTTAAGCAACAAACCAGAGAAACCAGAAGATAGAGTGGGGAAACAAAGTGAACAAGGAGACTTGGCATCCAGATGTGATAAACTAACTAAGAGCTGAAGCTGTATGACTATTAAACCTTTCTTTAAAACTTGTACCGGACCAACATTTACAAACCTGTACACATAACTGACTTCACGTTGTCTCTGCTCTACACACGTAAACCATCAACTGCCACTGCTTTCATTAATTGACACTGTTTACATGCTGCACTCGCTATTTTTGTGACTCAAGCCGCGGTTCTACTTGTTGTTTGTTGAGGCCATTTTGCTCAGATCCACGCGCACATGCACGTACATGCACGCACGCACGCACGCACACACGCACACCCTCTCTCCTGGGACACAGGAAATAGATGCTACAAATGAGCTACAACACAAAAAGGATGGACGGCACATCTGAATTATTAGACATAACTATTTAACAATTTAAAATCTTTGCATAAACAAATCAGAACAATGGTTAAATAAACAATAACAATACTACCACAGTACTATTACTATTCTTGAACCTGGAACTTGGAAATGACACACACTTGCTAAACTACTAATACCACTGCAATTATTCACATTCATACCATAAACCACCCAGAGTCTATTCCAATCAATAATTATTCATTATTACTGCAATAATAAAAAGCAACTGTCCACAGAAGGCTTCCTTCTGCACACTGATTTAATTTACGCATCCTCATGTCATTTAAACCTCAATGAGCGCTGGAATGAGCATTTTATTGTTTGAGGGTTTCCCCTTTAGGCCAATGAGACGTTTCCTTTTCACCGTGGTTAAAGAGCATCAGCAGAATGAGAACAAGGCAGCCCTCTATGGTGCTGACTTTTACTGGGCTAGTGGTTTAGACATGAAGACGATTGGTTAGAGCTGGCCGGTGTCGTGTACGTGTGTGTGTGTGGGGGGGGGGCATGGATACTATCAATCGGACACTGGCTCCAGGACTTTCTGTGTGGTGCGTTTGTGCTACTTCTGGGTCACAGTACCACTGAGCGACACACCACAGGCGTTAACATTATCCTGAGTGACAGGTTAATACAGGTTATCCCAACTAAGTGTCCATGTTATGGATGCCTCATGTCAAACCAGGATCAAATATGGGGTCACAAAAACATGATATGTAAAAAAAACAAATACAGATTGAGATTTTCTCCCCAGCAAGATTACTTCACAGCTTAGTGTTTTGTGACCACACTAGTACTTCACACTAGTACAGCTAAAAACACTCACACATTTAAAGCAACACAGCTCATTTTAGCTATTTCATTTATTTTTAGCTCTCTTAACATAAGTGCAAGCAACAAAGTGCTCCCAGAGCCATTTCTGGGGCTTTCCTGCTGCCTCTTACAGCAACCTTAACCCACAGCTAACACGCATTCAAACACTTCAACATGAATAAACACTGCATTTCAAACGCATCCATTCCTCTTGAAGCGTTTGTCTGTGTATGGGTCACGTGGGCCGGGGCCACGCCGGCTGCGACCGAGCGATAGGCCGCACGGGCACAAACGACCTCTCACACGTAACAGGAAGTCTCCACTGACGGCACGTCTTTGCTTTTATGTCTGGAGCCCTTTCAATGACCCACTGTGACCTTCGCATGGACGTCAGCAAACACAATCCAAACGACTTCACAGACTTACAGCTGCTCATGACAAACGACTCCAACGCTCAATGAAATTTAATTTGACTAATGTTTTGCAAGTGACATAGAAATAATGATGTGTGGATGCATATATGTGTGTGTGTGTTAATGGGTGTTAAACCACACAGACGCATTTATCAGTGTGCATGTGAAACCACAAAGTGCCGGTTGATGGTTTTAAACGAGTGACGAGTGCCAGCCTGCAGTTACAGCGGGCAGCGGTGAATCAATACGACCGGCTCTCAGCCCCCGGGTCGTGGCCCCCATCTAAATATAGGACACAGAAAACAGAACGCAGTCACCGGCCACGGATACGAAGCGGCCCCCGGCTTAACAGCCCGGCGCGTCACAATGAACCCAGAGGTGTGGCTGAGCGATGTCAATGGAGTTACGCAATTGGCGTTGAATTTGAAGCGCCGCGTTATACGGCGACACCCTCTGTTTTTGGATCGGATTACTGCACCTTTAGAGAAATGAAAGGTGAGACTACAGCTACCTGAAACGGACACAACACACACTGAAGACACAAAGGAGGTTGAATTTAAACACAGTCTGACATGAAGCAATGTGTGTTGGTAAATACAGTGCAGCCGCCCCCGTCACTGCTTGTGCCAGGAAACAATAAAACCACTGCAACGGAGGGGAAACCACACAGTTGTCACATGAAACCGAGCTTACGTGAAGGTCCGGTCAGCACATACTGCCTCCCACTCGCCACGGTTTGGTGGCGAGTGGAAGGTGTAAGTGCTGGTTCGATGGATCAAAGGCTGCTTTAAATGATCAAGTCTCCAGAAAAAAAAAAAAAGCCGACCCACTTTTTAGCTCCCTCATGTGGGCACTAACTTTGTTCCGAAAGCGGGTTCTCCACCCTGTTTGTTCATGGCATAACATGACACAAACCCTCACATCCTGTCAGCACAGCGCAGCGTGTTTATGTGGAGGAAAAATCAGGAAGGGTACGAGTTAATCTGCAGTGGAGGCGGGGCGTGTACGTTTCAATACAATCCCTCATTCATACTACGACGGCAAAATCATCTTGTTTGTCGCCCATAATCTGATGTCAAACACATACTTCCATAACTTTTGAATGTGATGTGCAGGACACAATGTGATCCTGGACGGTCACTGAATAAGTCTGACTCTAATGTTAATAACCCTGTCATTACATCATGTTTTACAGAACATGCCCGTGTGACACCTTCTGCCTGTTTCGTGACTGAGCCTCAGTACAATCACAGCAACAGTAACAACACAGTCAGCAACCGGGCTCTGTGGGGTAAAGAGCGCTCTATTAAAGCCTCCAGGATCCCACTGAATACTGCCCTCGCCCTCTCTCTGCTCATGAACCAGACGTTCCAGCTGACGTCCTGAGTTTAAGGTACGCTGTTCGCCGTCGAGGACGAGGCGACCACAACCAGGTGTGTTTACGTGCGCCGCAGCCTCCAGCCTGCGTTCAACAGGCCCCTCACGGCAAATCCCAATCTGCTCAGACCTAAACCTGGTTTATCTGAAGATTAGAAGGCTGCCTGAGGTCAAAGGTCAGACACAGGCCCACGCGAAAGCACAGGCCTATTTACAGTCGCCCAACCTCTCAAGGTGAAGTCAGTCTAGGACTTCTCACAGTTGTATTTAATAGTTTCTGATGACATAAGCAGCAAAGCCTTATGTGCCGAGCTTTGTTTTGTTTGTCCTTTTTTTATTGTTGACACGCTTTGAGTGCGCGCTCACGCGTCGCCTGCGCGGTGACACTCGTCTGTTTACCTTGGAGCTGCGCGGAGAGAGACTCCTGGTGCTGCTGGTACTTCAGCGCCGTCGCCTCCGCCCTCCTGAGCTGCTTGTGCGTCTCGTACGACACCATGCTCCCGTACAGGAGCCCGCAGACCACCGTGAGCAGCAGCAGACACTGGAAGATCCTCCGCTGCCTGCGCGAGCACACCCCGTTTCCCATGTTGGACGCGCCGCACCCGTCCCCGCCGTCTGCGCGAGAATGCGCCGTCTCTGCTGCGGGAAACTTCCGACTCAATTTTTTTTTTTTTTTTCCCCACTCCCGTTGAAGACTTAAGTGCGCGTATGCTCACGCGCCGAGCATTTCCACGCAGAAAACGCACGCTCCGCACTAGGCTCTAGTTGTGTGCGCGTTTGCCGAGCATGGCCACATCTACTCGGCTCTGGCCGTGACTTCAAAGCAGCCGCTCCGATTGCCGCCGCGCTTCACGTCAAACTCCGCTTCGGCGCCGCAGAGGAGGCAGAACACCCCGAGGTCGCGCGCACCCGTCTGCGTCCGCGTCTCCCTTTGCCTCTGCAGAACGGAAAGCCGCGGCCGCGGTTCAGAGGTGGCTGTGGAAAAGTGAAAACCTCAAGTTCCCGACGAGGCCTCCATAGCACCTTTAACTTCAGTTACGTGTCAGCCCCGCAGCTGCCTCCCATCCAACCGCAACGACCAGAGGAAGTCCCTCCTCCCGGGAACGCGCAAGTCCCGCCCTTTGAGGGAGGAGTCTTCCTAGTTGGTCACCAGGAGATCCATCAAGCAGGAGGAGACTCAAAAGTTTGAGATTTGTAGTTTTCCACTACACAAAACTCGGTGAAGTCCCAGGATCTGATCTGAGCTACTAAATATTAAGTTATGTCCCACAATAGCGTTTGACTCCCACTGATGTGATCCCAGGACCCAGAGTTACGTCAATGACTATAATCTAATAACAAGGCTATAAGTCGTATTTTATCTGCACACGTGTGTACGTCAACATGTAAAGATCAATATACTTAAAGTAAATAATAATTTTGTTAACAAGTTGACAAAATAAGTGTATTTACTTGAACTCAAGTATCTATACTAGTATGCATGTTTTCTGGCAAATTTTATTTCTACAAAAAATTAAACAAAACTGATATTGTATGGACAAACATTTCTTCTAAACATTAAGTTATGTTCAATCCAAAATACTTTCTGGCACCTCAGATTTATTATGTTGAAGCCCAAGATCATGTTCTTATTTCAGTAGAACTAGAAACGTCCTCATTTTAAACATGATGTGTCTGACAATGAGACATCTGTGATCCACACCTAAGGAAAAAAAAACCTGCCTTACAAGCTTCTCTGCTCACTGAGAAATGAATCAATCAGTAGGAGGGTAAGCTCACCTTTCCATGTACAAAGAACAATGATGGTGCAATGACAGTGCAATAATGTCACAAAGGTTTAACACGTCCATGCACACAAGTGCGTCCATGCAGCCATTTAACTGACTAATTTTTCATAACTGTTTCAAGTTTTTCCAAGGTTTAAGATCTGACAGGCTGCATGAGGTCAACCTTCACCTGGAGTTGCGGCCAAGGATGTTTGATGATGAAAATTTGTTTGGACCCCTCATGATGAAGGCAAACAAAAGGTCTGTAGCATGAAACTAAAGGTGAGAGGGTTTAACCATCTCCAAACGCACGTGAAACCTCAGCCAATGTAGAGGGAAATTATGAGAAATTATTATAATATTCATTAACCACAAGTGAAGTTTCTGTTTATTTTGCTTTTGTGTACTTGCTGTACACTTTAAACAAACAGCGTAAGAAGATTTAAGGGGTAATATCAGATTAGTGGCTTCAATAAATTCCTATAAGAAACCATAACAACCAGAGGGTTCCACTAAGACTGTTAGCTTGTTCTGTCAGTTCTATGAGCTATATAACTAAAATAATAATAATAGAATTTAAATTTTCAACTGGATATTTCATTAAGTTGTTAGAACAAACCCCAGTGTTGTATACAGCTAATTGTGTGCATGCTGTTGCATGAGGTAGAGTAATTTTCTATCAATACAGTACTTTAGTTGTGTACATAAGTTTAAAAATGACAGTACCAAAACTAACAAACGTCCCAATGTGCTTTGGGTTTTACCAAAACCTGTAAAAATTACTGTAAGCACGTCAGTAGGACTACTCACCAATAAATACACATCTGATAGCAGAGATTGCAGCAGATCAAGAGAGCAAGCAACAGCATGTTTTAGTGCTTTTTACAAACTAAACAGTGGATAAAACATACTGACATCAAATAATATATTTTTAAAAATAATTTAGTTGTACTCTCTTTTACAGGGCATCTACAATAGGACTGTTCTTAGATTGTAATAGGCACACGTTTTTCTCCAGTGGAGAACAGAACATGGAGCATGAACGCAATAAAGTAGCATTTCCCTTGAAACAGAAATTATTGCATTACATGGAAACTGAAACCCAGAGAGACAGTCACTTCCTCATACTGTACATTTCATGTATTTCAAACTAGTCTTGTGTTTCCTTGAGAAAACATTTGACCAAAATATCTTTCCTCTTTCCTTATTATTATTTCCTTATTTCCTTCCTTGCTGTCACACTTTGTTTTATAGCACTCTTAAATATTATTTTTCTCCAACTTGCAGTATATCAAATGTGTATGATAAAAACAACGGGCACTTTGTTGCCCCATGAAGATTGTGTTTGTAAAGTCGCGTGCATGAAGCTTTCCTCCTTCCTCATATGGGTGTGTTTGGTCTCCAATGGCAAATAAAAAGACAGTTTTTCTATTCAATGAAAAACAAAGAGGAAAAGAGTTCCCTCTGGAAGAGTTAATCAAAAATGACAGTGATCATAACCAAAAGACTCAAGTGGTGCTGCGAGGCCTGTCTGAAGACACATATTGTTCTTCTTCTGATTTGTTAGTACTACAACAAAAAGACAAGCTCATTTTTGTTCTTTAATACAGGAGAAGCTGCAAACGTGTTCTTGTTCCATGGGCTTGCCTGTTGTTTTCAAAGTGCTTCTGTAACGTCTTAAATTATAAAAGCACATAATCCCAGAAGGACAAAAGTCAAACTTGACAAAGCAGATTGTTCTTGATTGGTTGACTCTATGTTGGTGTCAGTTCTGTTTGCTAGAGGACCGTCAACTCCTCTTCATCACATAGAAGGGGTTCCACCTCTGGGACTCCGAGCAAGGTTCTGCTTTTATTACAGTTGTTCTTCCTGTACATGATGAACTGGGCAGTCACCTGATGGCGTTAAGGCTTAAACAGAAACATGTGTTTAAAGTGTATACATTATAATCTGTCATCTACTAAAGCCACCTTCACCATGACATGAAGATTTGAGTAATATAGTATTAACAGGCAGCTATGCTTTAAAGTGTCACTTTAGGAAACATTTGACGTTCCATATGCAACAGATATGAAATGAACATCAAACATGATGATTGATGATGATGATTTTTAAATAGATTAAACGGTCCCATATATCGTTTAGGGTAAGCACTGGCTCTGTGACAATGCACGTCATAAATACTCGTGAAAACTTGTGTTTGCAGTTTCAGTAGGAGGGGAAATTCCCTTTTGCAAGCACAAAAACAATGACGACACAATGACAGAGCAAAAATGTCACAAAACACGTTAACACCTAACACCTGAGGTTAAAGTTTATGTGACTGACTGATCTATTTTACTATTTTAGGGACAATTTATTCTTTGTGCAGTAAACACTTTCAGGGTTTCACATGCAGGTATTAAGTATAAGATTTGACAAAAAGTATGTGGCCAGGTACCTGGAATTGTTATTTAAAGGATACAAAGAAATCAAGTATTAGAACTCCCAGACTCCCAATGAGCCAGGCCAGATTGTTTGATGATAAAAGTCCGTTTGGAACCCCTCAGTGCAGGCAGGACCACCATGCAGCTCAATCCATATGTCCCGTTACCCATCATGGCCAAGGCAAACAGCATGTAAGAGGTGCCCTCTGTGGACTGACGCTGAAACTAAAAGTGAAATTTAATGTTTAATGTCTAGTTTCTATTTTTAATTCAGAAACACACAAACACTGTCTCCCACTGTCACAAACACAAATATGTGGATGACAGATAACATGGAAATTAACCTTAAACCTCAACTGACTCAGCACATTCTGGTACTTACATTTTTATAAAGCTGAGGGAAACGGGAGATGAGGTAGAAGACAGATGCCAGGTATCCAACACTAGCCAGAGACTTCCACTGATTTAGAGGTTGTTGGACTCTAGAGAAAAAAAGTATCTGTTCAATGAGAATCACATCGATGCAAATGTATGTATTTCTCTACACACAGCTCACCAACCTGAGTGTCTAGGGTTCCACTGTCATCGATAATCAGTTTGGGTAAAGCCAAGAGGATTAATGTGGCAGAACCACACCACATGAAACACAGCCACTTCAATACAGGGTTCTCTACAGGACATCAAACAAGAACTGAGCAACAACAAGCAAACACACAAACATTCAACAAACAAGATTGTCCACCTTCCTGTATTAGATGGCATTTAATTAGTGCAAGTAAAATCTGCATTGCAGTTAGATGCTTTTAAAAATATGATCAAGTACTGAATCTAAAGAAATGAGACGTGTGTACTGTAATAAACGTGCACTGCATATCAGTAAAACCTGAAACAGAGAAATGCACCAATGATGATGACCAATGATCCATTGGGATCTAATTCATCTATGAACATAGGGATGTTGTAAATATGCCTGCCTACTTCTGCTGGAGCTGTTCTTTATCTTGTAGTAGAGAAACTGGGAGATGAGGATCAGTCTGTGAAGATGTAGAACACCACGGCCACTATCTGAGAGAGAGAGAAGGAGAGAGGAGAGAGAAGAGAGAGGAGAGAGAGAGATAGAGAGAGAGAGAGAGAGAGAGAGAGAGAGAGAAGAGAGAGAGAGAGAGAGAGAGAGGAGAGAGGAGAGAGAGAGAGAGAGAAGAGAGAAGGAGAAGAGAGAGAAAGAGAGGAGAAAGAGAGAGAGAGAGAGAGAGATATACAGGGGGGAAAAAAAATTATGTGACAGGTGAGTATTGTGTCCACAGGGCTTATGCTCTATGTCACTAATCACTAGGTCATGTCGTCAACTATATACTTGAATACATTTTTGAGATGCCTGTACTTTTTCTTGAAAAAGTCCCTTTTCCATAGCTTTACATTTACCTCACTCCATTGCAGAAGGAAATACTGTTTTGCAATGTACTACATTTTATTAGGCTTTAGTTACTGTAGTAGTTGATTTAAAGATACTGTATGGACTCTCTATGGAAATTCAATAACTGATGTATCACTATGTACTAGTTTCCTAGTGCAGCTCACCAGTGAACCTTAGGTATTTGCTTATCATGTCCCTTACATGTCAACACGACTTGCGTCACCACAGTTGACAGGCAACATTTTTCACAGAACACAGTAAAAACCACTAACAGCTGTGGATGTGTTTACCTGAATGGGCAGCTGGTTGGTGAGGTAGCACCCTGCAAAGTTGGTCAAGTCTCCACTGAAGAGGAAGCAGAGGAACCCAAAAGACATGGCCTCCTCCACTCTACCATTACGATAGGCTTCATATACCTGCCTAGACAGAGAGAGAGAGAGGTGAAGAGAGAGAGGGGGGGTGAATATTGGTGATACTTATAGGCAACATGGTAAACATCACAATCACTGCTGCTTACGGCAAAGTGGACAGCAGAAAGCAGAACATGGATATGAGCCCGATCACCACGCTGCAGTACTCCCACACGTTGTCCACACACTCGTCCAGCAGGTAAAGGATCCACGGCGTCCCGTTAACACATAGGGGCGCTGGGGCGGTCCGGTTAACGGCTGCCACGTCCACAGTGCTTCGGGGAAAGCGGGCTGTGGCCATGGGAAGAGACTGCCTCTGCCCTGGAGTCCGCTGTGCTGCTTCTAGCGCTGCCTCCAAGTTAGCGTGTCTGTTATGAGGAACCGGTGTTAATAAATCAGCGCACCGTTATGGAAATCACTGTGTTATCCGTATGTATGCGACACTATCTCGGCTAATTAGCATAATCAAGGACAACTGTCATTGATTAGTTTGCCTGAGTTGATGAAGAGGTGCTAACAAAGATGGCTAAAATATGGCTAGCTGGCGTCTCACCTGACCAAACGCTCCAAGGCAGACGCTCCGTTGCTCAGTCTCAACTTTTCCCACACGCTACACCGTAATATAAGCGACGTGAACCTATATGTTACAAATTAGCTCCATGTTTTACCATCCATCTTCGGCCATCCTCAAACGTTAAGATTTCCGGAATAGTATTTTAGGGCTCTTAGAGATTTTTCAAAATATTATTGCGAACCTGGCATACTGACTAACAAATAGGTAACACAGTGCGTGAGCATGTAACATTTTTAGTATGTAATAATGCTAACAACATACTGTATCTTAATATGATGTATTGTATAGACTAAGTATAGCGGTAGTGGACTGACACGTGGACACTGGGCTTTTATTTTGAATTCAATCTACGCGTACGGAAGACACCGGAAGTGACAGATGTTTTTTTTTTACTTTACTTCCGACAAACACTTTGGAAACGCCACCAGCTACTGCCCTCATTTCATGGGCATCAGTGACATGGACAGATGACTGGATGAATAAAACAGAATTTTGCCAATAAGCATTGTACCACAAGCTACTATAATGTCATCATCTTGTTGGTTCTTGGTATACTTTACTTTTTTGATTTGTGTAAAAAATGTAAAAAAAAATAATAAAAATGGTTCGCATCATACTTCATCGTCAACAGGAACTGTAAGTTGCAACTGAGCTGGCATATTTCATTTTAGGACTGTGTCTGACCTGGGATACATTTGGAAGAAACCTGGTTTGGTTGGACAATATTAATTTGTGAATTAATATTGTTCACGCCGTTTTGCTCCTTCTCTTTACAACCACCTGTTGCACCGCACCTTTTTGTACCGCACGATGGCGCTCTCCCCAACAGTGAACGAATGGATGTCAGCCTTGCACTCTGTGTGTGTGTGTGTGGGGGGGGACTTGTAGCTGTGCACGGGTCATTTGTGGAGCTGTGCGCCGCTGTGGGCCAGCGTTTAACGGAGCGACGTCGCCGCGCTCGGCGTCTACGCGTCCTGGTCCCCGCACGGAGCAGGTAAGCTGCTCGCAGGAGTCCGGTCCGTGTCGGGTGCGGGTGCGGGTGCGGGTTTGCTCGTTCCGCGTCGCTCTGTCATTAGGGGCGATACGCGTTGCCGGGGGGATCGCAGGAATGCCGCTCACATCTATGGATGTCGGGAGGGAAAGTTGACGGGATGCGGCGGAAACCGTGGCGGAGGAGCTGATGTGTCGCGGCTTTTTTTTTTATAGTTATGCAATAAAAACCACACATCGCAGGTGGATTGGAGAGGCGTTATCGTGCGCTTTGCCCGTTAACCCTGACGGTATCCTAGTGTTCAGCTGTATAAAAATGAAAAGTTCACCAGCGAAGGTCCGATCGTGGCGTGCGATCCCCCGGATTCACCGCGGCGTCCCAGAACACTCCACTCACACTTGCTTCACTTTCGCTCCTCTCCGCCTGTCACTCCCACATTCTCAGTGATTCGGTGGAAATGCGGTGGAATGTGTGCTGGGACCTTCAAAGGCGTTCGGCGCGTGCATTTCTGCCCATTTCGTGCTACGTCCAAGTGGACACACTGTGCTGCTCCACCTCAGATAGGGGGAGGGCGACTCCTCAAGGTCACACACTTGATAGATAGAGGAGAGGGCATTATAGTCATCATCAGCTGCTAATATTTCTATGCATTATTCATTTTCTCACCTGCATGTATGATGAAGTAGGGTCTGTTTCAGTGGCAGCTTGTAGTCCATTTATCCATTCATTTCCAATCCCTGCCATTCCATTATGTTGACATATAAGCTCACGGGGCGCGACAGATAAATGCACACACTCCTGCCCATAATCATTAATGTGCTTCTTCTCAGACTGTAAAGACCTGCACTTAACACCATTGTGTCTGAGCGTGTCATTTGGGCCATACGTCAGGCACTTTACACAGAGATTCAAGGCTCTAATTTGATTTATCATGTGAGGCAGCTCCTTAAAGCTGCATATGTTGTCCTGGAACAGGACACATCAGTATTGCAGGGTTTGTGCAAAGCCCTGTCGGTGGCATCTTTGCATGTCATTGTAATGATGACAGTCTGTTACCAAGAATAGAAAACTGGATGTTTTTTTTTTTTTTTTTTTTAACAGTGAGCGTGTTTCATGAAGTGAAAGCTGGGATTCATTGCTGGTGTCTTCTATTCAGTTTACTTTCTCAGGAAACAGGGAAATCTAGGTAACGTGGCGGATGCAGGGCTCGAAGAGACTGCTAAACTTAGAAACCCATTAAACATGAATTGAGGATGTTTGGAAGTAGCTCGTGATTAGGAATGAGGTCCTAATATTTTGCGCTGTGAACGTATTCCTTCAAAGCTTTGCTCCTGGGTCGGACTCAGGCGCTGGAACCGGAACGTGCTTCCGTTCCATTCAGTCCCAGGATCAGGGCTGCGGAAGGCAGCGGGGAGTGATGAATAATGAATAGTTAAGAAAATGTGCACGGGTTTTAGTTGGCTGATGGGACAGTAATACACTATTCCAAGCAGCCAGGGTTCTCACACCGTGCAGCAGAAGCTCCCCCTCAACACTTTGGACTGAATTCACTGCCAGTTGGCACATTGAAATGAGGCTCTGACGCACATATGCTGCAGCATAAAACCAACATGTGATGAAGTCAGTTCAAATCGATCCATTGTTTCAAATGAAACCTCATTTTTATTATAATGTGTCTGATGAGATCATACTTTTTCTATAATGTTTGTGAAACTGTAATATTCTAATAATAACATAATAACCCCTCTCGTCAGGCCACTATGGCCCCTCTCGTGCACTCCCAGCCGCCCCCCACCCCCCCCCCCCCCCGACGTCCCCTATCTGCCACTGGCTTTTACAGTAGCGGTCTTCCACAGCGGCTGTCATTCTGTAATTCCCAATTGTTCCTCTACAGCTGCATAACTGCGGAGCATAAATAATGGAGAACCTTTCTCTCGCTGCAACGTACACACAGAACGCAGCGCAATGTGTTCATATAATAAACCTTGGGGGTCCCTCTTTTAAGTTTTACAGGGGGGGCTCTGAGGCAGCGTGCGCCAGTTTCCAAACAAGCCTTCAGAGAGTCTCTTCTTTGTGACTTATTCAGCTTATTTATTCATGAAATTCATGGCATTGGTTATATAACCATTCGGCCCAGGGAATAAGTGCTCACGATTTATGGGTTTAACTTAACTTTAAACACGCCGTTAATATGGACAGTATGTTTCTGCTCTGAGGAAGATATTTAAAGTCTAATACCTCAAGTCACATTTGATTTGTTACCATTTATTTGTGCTGAAATGTGGGAGAAGGTTCCGTGTCAAACCGCGGTTAGAGTTGGACCATCCTCCTGATCCACTGCCAACTAAGAGTGTTGTTTTAAAAGTTTTTTCACTGCATGATTTCTGGTGAGTGTCAGAAATGGACATTGCAAAACTGACAAAAGCTCAAACTGCATTCAGTGCAGTGTAGAATCTTGCATTTGTTTGGGCTAATGGTGGGAATAAGAAGCTTGAGGTTCACTTCACTTTGAAAAGCAGCGTCCCAGCAGGGACCAGGCCTTTAGAGCGGCCTCTCCTTCCGCCCTTTTCCCCATTTCTTCAATCCACACAATATTCATGTGGACAAATAAAGACAGACGTATAAAAAAAAGGAACACCCACATATCAACTGAACTGCACGAAGTGAAAGATGATTTATAGATTGACAAATGAGAAGTGTGATTGAAGATATTCAATGACAAAGAAGGGAAAAAAGAGCCTTTTCCACATGCAGCGCTTTTCTTCTGCGGTCCCATCTGTCTCCTCATCCTCTCTACCAGCTTCCTTCTTAAGAATCGGAGCGCGTGAGTGTGTGCGGCTTGTGAGTGAGTCTTGCAGGCCGAGCAGGTGCACATTACACAGAAGGACAGGTCCGACTGAGCTGGGAGAGAGGGAGACGGGGTGAGGGAGGGGAGGCCTGTCTTACAGGTCATACAAAAGAGCCAGTGTTTTCTCTCTCTCTCTCTCTGAGTGAAGACAGTAGAGGCAGCGGCGGAGCAGAAAGAGAGGGGCCCTTCCTTCACTTTGTGCCGACAACCCCCCACACCCGCTCCCCGGCCCCCCAGCACGCACACCCCCCCACCCCCTCACCCCTCACAGCTCTCCTGCAACATGGGGTTGCCACAACTGAGCTCACCCAGAGGAATCTGTATGAGAGTCACCGCGCGGTTAAAAAGAAATGGGAAAAACAACACAGCTCCCAACAAGCGGTCGCACCGCTGCCAACGCACGCAGGTGAAACCGAGCTGGAAGTCCGTCCCCGTCCGCTGTGTGTGTGTGTGTGTTTAAAGGCTGCATTCCTGAGTCTGCTGAGCCGTAGCCGGGCGATTAATAGTAACTAGCTGGTTGTTTAGGAACTAATATTACACACACACACACACACACACACACACACACACACACACACACACACACACACACACACACTCAGGTGGACTGTGACAGGAGTAATGCCAGGGAAAGTTAAAATACAACTGTAGTAATGAGAGAACAAATGGTGCGTGTGTGTGTGTGTGTGTGTGTGTGTGTGTGTGTGTGTGTGTGTGTGTGTGTGTGTGTGTGTGTGTGTGTGTGTGTGTGTGTGTGTGTGTGTGGACCATTCAGGTGAAATAATGGAGGCTCACTGTGTGAGTTGTCTGCAGGTTAAACAGTGAATTCAGGGCAGAGGAACATTATCTGCGGTTCTGTGTCTGTTTGTGTGTCTCTTTCCTGCATCTTGACTGGATGTGTTTCTCTTCTCTGTTTGTTGTCTCTCTGATCCTTCTTCTGAGGTCTTATCTTGTCCCTTCTGGCCCTCACACTCCTCTTTTTTCATTGTCTATTTTGTGCCATTTGCCAAAATGGAAGAGGGCTGTTACAGTATACATACAGACAAAATGTAGAATTTAGCTATTCATACAACTGACCTATTAGCATTAATTTTTAAAGATTTAGGCAGTACAAATGTCTATATGTGTATAAAATATAAAGCTGCAGCTACTGTATGTGCATAAATAGCTCTGATTGTTGCTCTAAACAGTGAGAATAATGTCTGTGTGTGTGTGTGTGTGTGTGTGTGTGTGTGTGTGTGTGTGTGTGTGTGTGTGTGTGTGTGTGTGTGTGTGTGTGTGTGTGTGTGTGTGTGACAGATAAATCTCTTTGCTCTGGTTATGGCTGTTTTGTTGTTGCGGTTCCAGAGTCCTGGCTTGGACCTCTGAGGATTCCTCATGCGGTATCCCGGCAATGGGCAGGTTTCCACTGGCTTGGCGAGACAGATAACGCTCTCCCAGTACTTCGCTTTGTGATTTCCTGTGGTGTAACTTGGGTCCGGTCCAGTTTGAATGTTCCTAAAAGGGGCGTGAGAGCAAGGTTACGTCAGATTGGTGACGGGAGCAATCGCAGATGCATCACCTGAAGGGAGGCAGAGTCTTCATGATGGGCTTCACACTGTAGAGACCCACTGGGACGCTGGGATGGAGGAGTCACGTGACGCGTAGCGTTGCCATTTTAATGTTTGGCTGAGACAGCGATAAAAGCAGGTGAATGGTTAACAGCGTTCACTAGAAATTCCACCGCTCCATTCATAAGAAAATGTCTTTGTGTTGCATTTACTCCTGCTAAGAATGTGAGCGATAATCACAGAGAAGCTTAGATGAAGTGAAATAGTAAATATTTTTTTATATTCACTACTGTCAAAAAATAAAAAAATAAAACTGAACATCAAACGTCAAACATTCGCATGATTGCATGTGTTTGTGTTACTATGCATAGTTTTCACATCACATATTAACTCCCTCTGCAGCTGTAGACGGGTTGAGAGAGGCAGGTGGTGGTTTGGAGTGAGCTCTTTTCCTGTTCCAGTCTGTATGTTAACGACCAAAGTGACTGAATGAACGCCTCATGTATTTTTTGAGCAAATTCAAGTTTATTTAAATAAATAATCTCTTCTCCTGTAATCTTCCTGTCGTTCCGTCCTCTCTCCTTCAGGACTCTGCTGTGCGACTTCATTCCCTGGAATATGCCTTGTCTCCATGGTAACAGGCCACAGGCAGACTCAGAAAAGCACTGGACCAAACTGGTCCCACTCCGGCCCAACTTACCCGATCCTGGACCGCGCCAGAAAGGATTTTCCATCTAATCCACTCTAATTATAGTTACAGTAGTGGTGATTGTTCTCATTATTACTCAAAGTTAAAACATTAGGATAAGATAATGTCTGGAAACGATGCTTCTACTGTAAGCTAATGCTCCCTTTTTAACGTTTTGGGATCAGTATGTACTCTGTAAATCTCCTAAAGCCAAAAAGAAAGAACCATTGATTCAACCAGTTGATCCAATTGATTAATTCCCTTGATCAATATGTCACGGAAAAATTCCTGGCCAAAGAATCCTAAAGTTGGACGCACCTGTCCCAGATTGGTGTAAAAGCAGGCTGAAACCAGAACCAGGATGCACCAGCTCTTCAGCCAGGTGCTGGGCCAGCGGGACCTGTCCAGAGCAGGGGACCTGTTCTCCCTGGAGGACGCAGAGATAGAAGACTGTCTCTCTCAGGCGCTGGACCGCATCAAGGCCATTTCCTGCTCACCGGTATCTCATACAAAATATACTCAGCAAATGGATGATCAGTATTATGACAAACCTGGTAATTCCGCCTCGTGGCCTCCAGGACTACCTGACCAACGACAACGACCAGGCGGTGGTGGAGATCTGCATAACGCGCGTCACCACCGCCATACGGGAGACGGGCTCCATCGAGCGGCACAGCACGGCGCTGGTGGGGCTGTGGGAGTCGTGCCTGGAGCACAAGCTCACGCCGCAGGGCGAGAGCACGGAGGACACGCCGCACGCCAAGATCGCCTCCGACATCACCAGCTGCATCCTGCAGGTACGAACGTGCTTGTAGCAGGAGGAAGTGCGTGCGAACATCCCGGACAAGCAGCGCATTAAGAAACATGCCCAGAACGGGGTTTTGCCTTGGCCAGCGAATACATTATTGCAATCACTGCTAAAGAGGCTTCAAAATGTAAATCTAAATCTCTCCCACATTCCACCGCAGGCCAACGGAGAGACTTGAAAGTAGAGGGTCTCTCTCTCTCTCTCCCTGCTTGCTGTGGGGATGGGAATGTGCTTAATACCCTGGTAATGAGGCAGATTTGTGGGGAAAGGCAGACACATGAACACGCGAGCAGAGGTGAGACTAAAAGCTGTGACAGCCCCCCCCCCCGACTGCAGCGACCATGTGTGGAGCACGTCCCCCCCGGCTCCATTTCGTCGCTGCGTCTGCTTGCTGAAGCCTACTTATTCCTGGCCTCGCTCGCTCCCGCTGCCCCCCGACGACCTTCGCGTGCCTCATCTCCCCCTCGTCTCCGTGTTTGACTCGTCCCGAAACTTCGGGCGCTCCTGCTCAAACGCACACAGGCTAAGATCTGTGGCATATGATTTTGAAGAGACCAATAAGCTGACCTCACTGACACCATGTGGCAGAATAAAGGTACGACAGAGAGAGAGAGAGCGAGAGAGAGAGGGAGAGAGAGAGAGAGTTTCTCAAACATCCAGCCATTCAGCAGGAAACATCCAGTTAATGAGTCACGGTCCTGTCCGTGCTTCTCTGTCTCTGCCTCTCTCTCTCACACTCACTGCCTCCTGCAGACGTCCACGCAGACCTAGGCTCTGTGTGTCCAGGTGAGGGTGCTAGTGTATTTGTATTGTTTCCCCTCCGCTCTTTGTTCAACCCTCTGCGTTCGCATCCTCCAGCGCATCCGTCACAAACCAGGGCTCGTTGAAATATTGGACGAACGTGCTCCTCCAGCTGCTTGGGTTTGATAAAATGTCATGCATTGTTTACTCTTAGTAGGAATAAATTAGTGCACTGAGGCTTAAAGACACTTACGGCTGCATTTGTGCTATTCTGAGAATAAAAATGCTTGTTGTCCAATGAAGAGCTATGGTCCAAACACTTGCTTTGCTTTGGCAGTACGACAACATCCAGATGTTGCCGCTCCACGTTTCATCCCCACGTTCCCCCCTTCGTTTTTTTTCCCGCAGAACTACAGCTGTCCGTCAGTCATGGTGCTGGCGGTGCCGGTGGCGGTGCGCTTCCTTCAGAGGGGGAATCGCGAGCTGAGCAGGAACATGTCCAGCTACCTCTCCCTGGCCGCCATCGCCGAGGCCGACCTGCTGGCTGAGCACACGGAGGCCATAACCCTCAGCGTGCTGGGAGGTAGGGAGCTCATGCAAAACCCGATGCAAAGTGATACACGCGCCTGCACACACAGTCTGACCGGGCGCGCACGAGAACCGCAGATGTAATGAACGACAGCGTGCACGCGCGGGCCCGGCGCTAATCACACGCAGAGGCACATGAAACAGCTTGGCTCTCATTTTACCAGTGAAGCGGGGCCAAGTGTTTGGGGCTCCGCGCATCAGATCGCCGGAAGGCACTTTACACCTCTGCGCCATAAAGCTGCGGGTGAAAGTTGAGACGCCGAACGGTTCCTTCCCGCGGGGGAAACAGGAGCGAGGTGTTTTCTTTGCGATCAGAGAAGTATGGGTGTAAAATAGATCTCATTACTGCGTTAACAGCTTCTCTCTGTCTCTAAAGAGTAGTGTTCAAATGAGTCTGTGAATCATGCACACTAGTTTATATCACACATATTATCTACACACTGTTTAAATGCATTTGTGGGCAGCTGTGTTTCAGAAGGGGTTGAAGCACAAGTCATTGAGGCCTAGGTTGCTCTGACAACACTGGTCAGTGAACGTATGTGCTTGAATGAGAAGCAGCTTTGAGTGGATAAACTGTAGAAAAGCGCTATATAAGTGCAAACCATTTGCTTCTTATTGCTTTCTTTCTGAGCGTGCTCACGTAATTGCATTGGAACTTTTCTTTTGGCTTCAAATCCAAGTCTTAGTGCAAAGAAATAAAAATAATTGCATCTTTTACACACAGATTTTTTTTCTGCCAGGTGACTTCAAAGACTTTAAACGACCTTGTACGAGCAAACCCACATACAGAACCTGCCTTTTCTAATTATTATATAGGTTTTTTTTCAATCTTTCACCAATAGCATTTGCAGTGTTGAGTACAGAAGGTCCACACAGGAAGTGTCAATGTGTCCTTTAAATGTGTTTCATTTTAAATTTATACTATTCCACATACATGGATCAGGTTCCTGAACTTTAGCCGCTCATAGGAGGTAAAGTCGTAATGTTTCAAAACACCGGGCCTGAGATTTTGTTGTAGTAGATTTATAGCCGGCCCAAAGTCATCACATAATATCACACCAGGACGCAGCTGTGGAAACTTTGCACAGCGGCGAGGTCTTGTTTGGGAATTTAGAAAGAGGCCAAAAGAAAATGTGAGAAATAAATTCAAGAACGGGGCGAGATGTGGGAGAGTTGTGCAGCAGGACGCATGCTAATGTGCACTGGAGCTGTGAGCCAGCTTGACGGGGGGGCGATGAACACACGTGCAGTTTGAAGCGGGATGAAAGCGAAGCTGCTCGGGGGCTTTTGTTACAGCGAGCTGCCATTTCTTTCCTCGGGCCGTTTTCATTAATGCAGCCTCGGCAGTTTCGTCCTTTTACCCCCCGCGGAGACTCGCCGCTGAGGCCGATCATCGCCGCTCTGATGTCTAACTTCTCTGCTCCCCCTCGACGAACCGAGCGTAAACACAACACGCGGCCGTAAACACGCGTACGCGCACGTACGTGTAGCAGCAACAGATGTCGGCCTCTCAGCGGCGCTGACGTAATGGCGCTTGTGTGATGTTGATGATGCGGATGTGATGGCTTGGTTACATGAGCTGGACGGACACATGTTTACGTTGGCCGAGGCTTTCCATATGCAGGACGTACACATTTCACACACACTGCCGTGTTTTGAGAAGATTCCTAAATTGTATCAGATGTCGATTAGTTCAGTGTGTAGTGAGTTTAATGGGACATATATATGTGTTTACCACTGCAACAGGATACAGTGTGAAGGTTTTACAGCCTGCTACAGTAACTCACAACAGGATCATTATCAGGTGACACACACACACACACACACACACACACACACACACACACACACACACACACACACACACACACACACACACACACACACACACGTGGCATTACTTTGGCCTCGTAAGTGTTTAGAGCCCCCCCTCTGAAGGTAAAACCTGATCTTAAGGTAGCACTAAAACTTGGACTGCGTCATCCGTCTTTGTCATGTGTCTCTTTGTGCGCCCCCCGCTGTGAAACACATGTCGCAGAGGGGACCTGAAGGCAAACTCGGTGGGGTGGGGGGGGTGGTGGACTTCCATTACGTAGCAGGTCAACGTTGTGGCTGCTGTTATATTTCACTAATGGGCCCATAACAGGATGTGCCACTGTAAACTGTAAGCATGTGTGAGCAGCAGAGGACCTGAATGGTACAGTACAGATGTTTCCTCAGCTTGCTGCTCTTCTGCTCTCTTGAGGTCGTTCCTCCTTCGTCATTGTTACCTTTTTAGACGCCGACCCAGTGCAGTCAGCCTCACGACGCCTGTGCTGCACAGAGTTCTGATTGTGGGAGCTGTAGGTTGAAGTTCACACCCCATTTCCTCGGGCTGAGCTGTGAGTACGTGGGAGTGGTGCCTGAGTTTAAACCACCATCACTGTGTCACTGTGCGCTGGTCACTCTGATGCAACTCGTTTTATTTATGACTCATTCTCCATTCATCCAGATGGCATTTATGTATAAAATACATTCACTTTAAACGCAAGCAACAATAACAACAAAAGCAAATTTACAGTATAGTACAAGACAACAAAAACTCGACTGTAAACTTTGTCCTCAATGTCACAAATCAAAAAACAATGTCAAAAAATATATGACTAAAATTAAATGAGAACTGAAGGATTTACAGCATATGCTTCATATTACTGTAAACAGTTTAATAAGTACAGTATAGGTTTGGAAATGGAAGTTTGTAAAATATTAATAACTTCACAGAACTTAAGAAGATGATAATAAAACAAGCTGTTAAACAGATCGACGTTAAGCTTTTTCCTAGAGGAGACAGCAGTTTTCACTAACAGGTATCACACATGACATTAATAAAACAGTTTAACCAGAATCATAGCTGTAACTAGAAGGCAAATACTCTATGTGAACACTATCAACTATAAAAAGCCAAGGAGACATGAGGCCTGGTGGCAGATGAGCTGTGTTTGTCATATCTGCAAAAATCTAGAAGAGTCTGAATATTAAAATAAAAAAATAATCAATATGCTAAAAATAAATCACACTACAACTGGGAAACAGTCGTTTGCAGCATCTCTGGCCCCTCATTCTCCTCTTCTACACGTCTGCCTGCTGATTACTCTGTTCACTGGCTCAGAACCCGTTCACCTGTTCAACAATAGACTCGTTGTCTTTCCTGGAGTCTAATTAAGTCTTTGGTTAACGCTCGCAGCACGTTTCCTGCCACAGCGCAGGCCGCCGAGGCCCCGCGTGCTGCGCTGCAGCAGTGTGTGTGTGTGTGTGTGTGTGTGTGTGTTATCGGCCGCTCCCGTCCGTTCCAGTCGAGTTCACTGCAGCGATATAGGCGATAAATGAAACAGTTCGAGTCCCCACATCTTGTAGCGAGACGGCGATTCCAACTTAGTTGACGAACTGGGCGCCTCCGTGCGGCTGCATTTCCGTCACGCCCCAGGCCACCACGTCGCCCCTCCGCTCGCACCCCCGGCCCTCCGGCAGCGCCAGCTGGGCGATCTCGGCCTCCGACAGCACCCGGTCCCACATGTTGACCCCCGTCATGGCGCCGGCGAACGCCAGCTTGGCGTCGAAGCCGCCCTCGAAGCCCGGCGCCGCGGGGCAGCAGCCGTTGCGCTCCTGCCCCAGCTGCAGGGAGCCTCCGTCGGGCAGCACGTGGCCCTCGGCGACGCCGGCCGTGGACGCCGCCTTCCTCCCGCCCGCCCACAGGGAGGCCAGGCCCCGCCCGGAGGACCAGGTCCCGCACAGGTGCAGCCACCGGCCCGGGGTGACGGCGCCGCGGGCCTCCACCAGGTGAGCCTCCCCGCCGATGGTGAAGAAGGCCGAGGTCCGGCTGAGGAGCAGCTGGATCTCGTAGGGGTTGCGGCGGTTCCCGTAGGAGAGGAGCACGGTCTTGTTGGCGGCGGCGGTCGGCCTCACCCACATGCAGACGGTGAAGGCGGAGGTGGCGAGCGGCGCGTCGGGAACGACGGCGGCGTAGATGCGGCGGGAGCGCATGGGAAACAGGAGGGCCATGTCGCAACCTGTGCAGGGATCAGTCAGTGTTAAAAGCAGTCGAGGAAGCGAGAGCTGAGGCTCAGAATCTGGGTCACGCACGGGGTCCTCGGCTCACTGTGCTCCGTGTCAGCAGGATAAAAGCTGTTTTGAAAAGGGGGATTAGATGTGGAAGTCTGGTTTGATCAGAGACGCAGGACCGGCTCATGGTCAGGTGATGAGATCATGAATCAACGTGAGCCCCAGTAACACACACACTCTTCCTTTCTGGGTTTTCTGGTTCACTGGCTCCTTCTCCTTCGCTTCAGTGTGTGTGTGTGTGTGTGTGTGTGTGTGTGTGTGTGTGTGTGTGTCTTTTGACTCAGGCCAATTCAGAGCTCTGCGTGTGGTGGATGAGCGCGTGTGTGTGCAAACAACACACAGATTCTGCTCTTCGTCCCGACGGGCATCTTTTTCTCCCTAATCCTCCGTTTCCATTGGTTCTGCTCTCTCTCTGCTTTGTCCGTCTCTCTCGTCCTCCATTTAGCATCCCAGTGTGTGTATGTGTGTGTATGTGTGTGTGTGTTTCCATCTGTTTCTACTTTCTCCTGGTCCTCCAGTGGTTAATAATTACACCTTCCTCTACGCTGAGTGTGTGTGTTGGATTTCCAGGCTGTGAAGGTGTGTGGACTCCTCAATGCCTTTAGGGTGCGATTGAATTCATTCATTCACTGAGTCATTCTTTCATGAGACCACACTGGTCTATTCTCAGTCTTAGTCATCCAGTATAAAGGTTAAACCTATTTGTCCGTGCTTTTATGTGTGTGTTTAAATAAATCCACTAGGTTAAATGGTACAGTTCTCTCTACTAACATCTCCATGTTCCTTGTTGACACCGACCATATTTGAGCTAATATTAAAGCTTAAACTCTTTTCATCACATTCAGCACAAGTGTTGGCGGGACTTTTTACCTGCAGGTAGACTCCTTTGCCTCAGTGACATCAGCGCCTGGTCCAGTCCGGTCCTCGCCTGCTGCAGCGCGTCCAGGACCCCGTCCGCCGCCGCGGCGCCGTCCCCGTGGACCTCCTGCTCCCGGTGCCCGGCAGCTCCGCTCTCCGGGAGCTCGAATCCCGTCTTCATGGCGGCTCCGGGACCGGGACCGGCCCCCGGCCCGGTTCCAGGCCCGGCGAGGCAGCCGGCCTCCAGCTTGGACAGCCTGGAGGCGTGCGTGTGCGCGGCGGAGAGGAGCTGCTGCAGCGCCGCCTCCACGCCGCCGGGACGGCCGGCGCGGGAGGCGTCGCCCGGCAGCAGGCGCTCCAGGGCGTCGCTGAGCTGGCTTTCCAGCTGCGAGGCCATCCTCCGCCCCGCGGTCTCCACGGCGACGCCGCACGAGCCGCCGTACTGGGCGACGAAGCTGCAATGAGAGCGGGTGGTGACGCGACCGCTGCAGCCGTCGTAAAAAGGCAGCGGCGGCGTCTGATTGGCTCGAGCCGGCTCACCTGAGCATCTCCCCGCGCAGCGAGCCCATCTCCACCTTGACGATGTCATCGACGTACTGAAGCAGCATGTTCTCCCTCATCTGGCTGTTTTCCAGCATCGAGAAGATCTTGTCCCATTTGTTGAGGTCCCGTGAAGGGCAGGGCGCCGGGCTCGGGGTCGCTGGAGGAAGAAGAAGAAAAGAAGAAGAAGAAGAAGAAGAAGAAG
This sequence comes from Betta splendens, assembly GCF_900634795.4. Lineage (NCBI taxonomy): Eukaryota > Metazoa > Chordata > Actinopteri > Anabantiformes > Osphronemidae > Betta > Betta splendens. Next base: position 12,264,072 of record NC_040893.2, read on the forward strand.
AAGAAGAAGAAGAAGAAGAAGAAGAAGAAGAGACAACGTGAATGTGTGAAAGAAGCAGACAGTTGTTTTGAAAAGCAAAATGTCCACCAGCATCTCACGACAGGAAACAAGGAGTCTTCTTCCTCCCTCCTCTTCCTCATACACCTGCACCATCATTTTTTTAGGTTCTGACCCTCGTGTTGCTTTTTTCTTTACACCCCTCAGTCTTTGGAGTCGGCCTCAGCTGCCAGGTTGTGGTCGGGTCAGGTTTTCCTGCCTGTTCACTGTCGCTGCAGCGGCTACGCCTCCGTCGAGGTTTAAACCAACAAACAAGCGCAGCGCTCACTCTGCGAGGGGCCTGGTGCACATTCTCCTCTGCTCCGCGGAGTTTACCTGCAGTCGATCATGCGCTTAAAGACTCTAACCTGCACCACCAGCCCATCAAACCTGGGTTTACTTTTCTTGGTGGTTTGACTGGGCTCCCAGTTGCTGTGAGGAGCACGTTGCACATTCATTTTCACCTATAGCCGTCAATCCAGCTGCACACAAAACCATTCCTGTACTCTGAACTCTCACACACACACACACACACACACACACACACACACACACACACACACACACACACACACACACACACACACACACACACACACACACAGTTAAACACTTACGCTCTGCTTTGTCTTCCTCAGTGATTTCATTGAAGTAGTTGTCAGCGAATTTGACCTCGATATCGTCCTCGTAGGCGAAAGCCAGACGGACGCACACCGTCAGCGCACACACTGCTCGGAGGAGCCTCCACGGAAACATGCTGCCTGTGTGTGTGGGTCTGTGAGCGTTTGTGTGCGTCTGTGTGTGTCTGTGTGGGTCTCTGTGCGTCTGTGTGTGTCTGTGTGGGTCTCTGTGTGTCTGTGTGTGTCTGTGTGCGTCTGTGTGCGTCTGTGTGTGTCTGTGTGATGGAGTCACGGCCTCCTCTGTGTCCAGCTCTGTGTTGCTGCTCTCGTGTTGCTTCTCCCCGTCTGTCCCTCGCTCTCGCTCGCTGCGGGTCCTCCACTCTCCTTTTCAACCCCTCACTCTCTCATACTGTATTTGTCCCTCCTCCTTAATGACTCCCCACCTCTCCAACTCTCTCTGCCCCCCTCCTCCTGCCCCCAACCCCCGCGTTAAATGCTGAGCAATCCTTTGGCAGGAAGGCCGGCCATGTGGAGTCACACACACACACACACACACACACACACACACACACACACACACACACACACACACACACACACACGCACGCATCATGTGATGCTGATGACTGATGACTGATCCTATCTGCCTTATGTCTGCTTCCGGTCTTGCGTTTTTCCTTGTGTTTATTTTCTAGTGATTTCTTTTGTGAAATGTGATACTTCACTTCACAACCACGTACAGGATGATGCTGTAAACCCTAAAAATAGTCTTTGACCCATATATTCATCCAAGGCTGGTCTAACAATCATCCCTAAGAGCCTGTAGCTCATACAAACAGTTACTGTTAAACACATGGAGAACCAGGAAATGCTTAATGATTTCTCCAAATTTTCGTTCTTGTGAAAGCTTTTACGTGGAACAAGTGAAGATATGTAAAAGAAGGCGGTGAGTCATGCAGCGTTGGAGGTCGCCTGCATGTGGTAATCGGATACTGTATAAGTGCAGCTCCTGTGACTCACACAGGGACGGGGAAAGATGGGAGCTAATGGGAAGGGGAGGAATCGGAGAACGTGATCCCGATTCTTACCCCATGCAGTCGAAGGGAGTTTGAATGAAACCCAGACACGGGGGTTTCTAAATGGGTTTATTGTTCTCGTGCCTCACTATTTATTTATTTATACGTCAGCCCTACCGTGTGTGTGTGTGTGTGTGTGTGTGTGTGTGTGTGTGTGTGTGTGTGTGTGTGTGTGTGTGTGTGTGTGTGTGTGTGTGTGTGGGTGTGTGTGTGCGTGTGTGTGTGTGTGTGTGTGTGTGTGTGTGTGTGTGTGTGTGGGTGTGTGTGTGTGTGTGTGTGTGTGTAAATAATCGCTTCCTCCTGGGACTTCAGGTTTTGCCCCCTTTGCTCCCTCCAGCTTTCTGTCGGCCCGTGTCTCTGTTCATTGTGTACCCACTGCAACACACACTTGTTCGCTTTCTATCAGCAAGCGGAGTTGTGTTATCTGGTTTGTTATCTTTATGACCCACACACAACTGGAGGTTATGTGTTTCATGTGTTATTTATACTTGCCTTTTCTTTAAATCTACTGTAGTCATTTCCCTGCTGCTCTCAGGTTCCTTCACATTGTTTTTTAGCTTTGGAGGTTTAATGATATAGACCTGACCTTTGGATGTGTCACCGCTGTGACGTCACTGGGGCGTTACATGCCTTAAGTGAATTCAGAGACACAATCGTTTTGATACTTGCTTGGAATTGTTGCACAACAATGAGCATGTTCACTTTCACCCCATTTTTTTACTGTCAGCAAAAAGATAAACGTGTTGAAAGACCATATAATTAAGATGCCAGCCATGCTCAGCTCAGGCTCCATTGAAAACGGTGTTGGGTCATAACTCTGAGCGAAAAACAAGCCGCAACAGTCTGATGAAAGCTTCAATTGATCACACATTGGTTTCTGGAGACTGACTGGGCTCTAATTCCTGGAAAACTGCAAAAACTGTAAAAGATTGAGACAAAACTCTGGGATTTTGCTTGCAGTCACTCAAAGCTGCATCTTCAAAGAAAGTTTAAAAAAATTATTGAGCAAAGAATTCAGTGTGAATGGCATAGAAAACCTCTGTTGAAGCATGACTCATTTATAGGGCTTCAAATGTGCTGCGTCACAATAATAAACAGTAGATTTAGAGATATTTGGTTCAAACATTCCAGCAAAGTGTGTGTGTGTGTGTGTGTGTGTGTGTGTGTGTGTGTGTGTGTGTGTGTGTGTGTGTGTGTGTGTGTGTGTGTGTGTGCGTGTGTGTGTGTGTGTGTGTGTGTGACATTGCACCACATCTGGCCTGCTGTTACTGGACAACAGCATTTTTTATAGATAAATCAATTATTTCAGGAACCATTTTGAGTCATGTCATGAAACTCTCTGCATGTCTTTTCACTTTGGAAACTGGATCCACTCCAGAGTCCTGGGCAGTCATTTTTAACGTGAACCTAAGTAACTGCAGGGGGGATTTGTTCATGTAACAAAAATGCACAGAATCCCACAGATAGTTTTTTTTTGCAGGGGGGGGGGGGGGTTGTCTCCTGTCTGTTACGTTTTCTGTTGACAACTGCTACTGGAGCTGTGTGATAAGAGTTATGAAACATCGACACGTGAAAAGAGTCCACAACCACAGAAATACATTATTTACAGTAAAACTGCAGGAGGTCAGTGATGAAATGTGTAGAAATATGAAATGTATTTATATATAACTCTATATATAACTATAAAGATGTTTAATTCAGATCCCAGGTCTGTTAATGATCCTAGGACTTTTAATATATTAGCAACAGGACAGTCAGCTGCTATAATGAAGTAGTAATGAAATTATAAAGCCCGCTGCTTTATAATTTCATTACTTTCATTTTTATTCAAAATCGCCTCTGCTGCCTCTTCACGCTCATTTAGCACATTCTGTTTTTCCTCGTGGCCTGAGTCGGAGGAGACCTTCAAAAATGTCGCCTTTGTGAGCGCACGGCCCAAAGGTCATTACAGGATGTTCCTCTGTGATTTGTAAGTCAAGAGGTTGGCTTGGGTGTATGCTGGAATGAAGGTATGAAGGTCAGATAGTTCACACACACACACACACACACACACACACACACACACACACACACACACACACACACACACACACACACACACACGCACGCACGCACGCACGCACACACACACACACACACACACACACACACACACACACACACACACACACACACACACAGAGTGTGCAGTACATTGAGGATCTGTTTATTCCGTCTCTGTTTTAACAGGTAACGTCTCTAAATCTTAACTCTTATCTCCTCCTGTCTTTTAACATTCCTCTGAACTCTCGGCTTCATGGTTATTAACAGGCCTCTCCTGCTGTCTGTGTCTCGTATCTGTCTCTTTTAACGGTGACTTGTGAAGTAAAACCTGTGATTAAAGGGGAGGAAAAGGGACAAAGAGTCAGTGACTGTCTCTAAATTGTTTCTGTCAGAACAGTAAACAGTATCGGTCCATAGTTGGTCACACATTTATGGTTACGGTGATTATTGGAATCATAAATAACTGCGCTCCATGTGTTGTTTGAATAGATGTTACATTTAGATAAATATATATATATATAAATAGATTGTTTAATTTTGAAGTTTGAACTACATCCTTAAAAAAGTTAAAGCTTACATCTAAGCTACATGTTTTTATGGCTGGCAGTTCGTGGGAGCTTCATATTTACTGTGCAGATTTTAAGGTGGTGTCATTATTCACATCTAAATGTCTGGGGAATAAATGTATTTTTCTTAAAACGCTGCGCTGCCTGCGTCGATTCATCTCTCTCTAAATCGCTCCATTTCTCTGCGTTTGTCAGAGCCACTTTCTCTTCGCTCTTATTGTTTCCATCTGTCCCGAATACTGTAAACTCAGGAAAACATTAGAATAAATCCCCAAACATTATCACCACATATATTCTGCTCATTGTCCCCACAACACATGTAACCTCAGCCTTTATTCAGATCTACTCTTATTCAGATCAATGCTCAAAGTATCTGTTGCTGTGGATTCTGAGACAAAAGCCTTTGTTTGAAATGTTGAAATGGCAGCGATGGACCCAGCGTTTCAAAACTGCAGCCTTTGTTGAGCCACAGTCTATGAATCACTTGAAGATGTTTCATACGTGAGTCAAAGGCTTTGTTGGGTAACACTGTGGGTTCTGTTCGTGCAGGTTTCACGAATGTCCTCCGAGTTCAGCCACGCGTTTTTTCCCACAGCAGCATCCCTGGCAGGATATTGACAACAAATGGCGAATGTTTGACTGGTTCTGAGTATAGTCACTAAACGTTGTTCTCTCTAAAACAACAGACTTTGACAGAATATGACACTGCATAATTCATAGTCCATTTTCCCTGTCTCTCTCAGGAAACCACATGCTGTTACGAGTGCTACCGTCAGTCTACCCCAGGCAGCCGGACACCATCCACCGTCACCTAGGCAACCTCACCGCGATGATGCTACAGCTGGAGGCCGCGGAGCAACAACACCTCATCCGACTCCTTCAAATGGTTGCCGAGCAACATCCTCTTGTGAGCGCTCCTGAAAGTTTTACATCGTCAGCTTTCCAACAAACATGCCAGTTTGTTTATTTAGGTCTTTAGATAATTGTTAGAAGAAGACATGGTGTGCCAGCAAGGCCTTGTGAGTCAAGCTTAATCACATCCTGTAATAAGCTTGTATGAAAACATCCACGGGAACATTTGTAGAAGCGAGCGAACGTCCCGGCGCGGGCTTAGTTCCCATTTCATAGCAGGAATTCCCTTAATCCTGTGGCTGCTAATGTTCAACATGAAGGAAAGTACCGCATTCCAGCGAACGGAGCACATGGTGGTGAAGCGGCGCAGCGGAGAATCAGAAGCAGCCATCTGGAGTTACTCTGCTCCACCCCCCACACTCACACGCCAAAGACTGCTGCCGTGAGCTGCACGTACCACATTCTCTGTGTGCTAATATTCACGCAGCGCTAGCAAGTTTAAACCTACTGTACCGTACGTATGCGAAGAGTTCCTCTCTGAGGAGCACAAACTGTTTGATATTAACATAATTATTCACAACACGTGACTGGTGGAGTAGCAGCAGGAGGGTTGCAATGGTGGCATTGTTAGTCCGATCCAGTGCGGCCCAGTGTGACCGGCCCAGATAATGAGCAGGAACTGTTCATCCACTCGGCTCGTCCAGGCTTTTGTTCATTATTGGCTTCTTCTTCATCTCTCTCCAAGGTCACTCCTCTCGCGTCTAGCCTTCATCATTAACGCGTGAAGCCTGTGTGGTTGTGTTGCTGCCCCAAACGTGTTGAACACAACCTTTTAATTACAATTCATAAATAGTGGTTTAACTCCCTGCCCTCTTTGCCTTTGATTCTCCTCGTCCCTGCAGATGTTGAGCCCTCAGGTGCCCGCGCTGGTCGGTTACCTAGGCAACCAGTCGCTCACGGAGGCCGTCATGGGGGCGCTGGTGGACGTCTCGCGGGCCGGCCCGTCCTCGCTGGTGAGCTTCCTGCCGGCGCTGAGGGCGGCCGGGCAGCAGTGCCCCGCTCTGCTGGGGCACGTGGCCAGAATCCACGGAGCCGTGGGCGTCATCAGCGAGGTGCAGACGCTGGAAACACACACACACAAAGAACTCATATCGTTCCGTTCGTTCGTTTTTCTACAACAAATGTCCGTAACGCTGAAACGGAGAGAGAGCTGCACGTGCACCGAGGTGATTATTGTAGTGGGCCGAGAGGAGTGGGCTGCACGCTCACATGCCCCGGTCTCTGTGGTTCTGCCAAAACACACACACACACAAACACACACACACACACACACACACACACACACACACACACCTGCTCTGATCAGAACAGTGAGGACCAGAACTTCCGTTCTGATGTCATATTTCTAAAGCAGCACCTATGTGATAACAAGTTTTGTTCTAATAGGCAACATTATGCTGAAACTCTGAACACCGGTTTGTTTTGAACTGGGCTGCATGTGTCCCGCGGGTCCCATTGTGTCAAGCCCCGGGTTAAACACTTGGCTGCCCTGCAGACTTGGCTGCTTCTTTGCCTCGTAACAGCTCTTGCGCCGAAGTAAAAAAGTGGTGCTTCAGCCATTTACTGGAACCGAATCGGAGCCCTCGGCTAAAACACTGGAGCTGCTCATTACAGGCTAATTAGCGTGGCATTGGCATCGCTGCTGACTGATGAGTGGACAGGCGGGCAGCGGTGTCAGCTGAAGTCTCACATGCGTAGCCGGGCGGCAGAGCCACGCACGGAGGCTCAGCAATAAAAAAACTGACCCACACTTATTTCCTCCTGATGCGTCGACCACATTCAGAGACATTCATGGTGCCCAGAGGATACACTCACACTCTGTTATAACTGGATGCTTCCTCTAGTATGTATGAAACCACTACACTAAGTATCTCAACACACCTCACATACACTGATTTATAAGTTCAATGTAGTTTATTGACTCCAATGTGTGTGTGTGTGTGGGGGGGGCTCAGTAAACCTGACTCACAGATCCACATCCACACAATCAAAATCCCAGAGATAAAACTTAGAATGACAGTAATCCAAGATGACGTGTCCTGCAACCTTTCAACCAGCACAGCTGCAGCACACACACACACACACACACACACACACACACACACACACACACACACACACACACACACACACACACACACACACACACACACACACACACACACACACACACACACACAGTCTTTCTTCACATTGAAACCATTTGGAAAATCAGCCTTTTTTCTGGGAAAGGCCTCAGCTGAGACCTCCTGGTGATGGTAGTGGAGGGTCCCTCCTGTGGACTCATGTTTTGTCCTACACACACACGCATACACACACTTCAGAACTGGGACACGTTCGATTGCGCAACGCTCCTTCTTTTACCTCCTGAAGTGAGTAATTTTATATTGTGGCTTACTTGTTGCTAGGTCAAAGCGAATGTCAGCGTTCTCTAAGAGACCAGAACAATATAAAAATAATCGTCATCATCTACAAACACAGATACAGCTGAAGCATCAAGTACAAATCATCGGCCCCGTTTATGAGATCACAATCAATATTTTGTTAGGAAAGGTTTCTGATTCTACTCTGTCACTCTCTTTGTCTTTGGGTTTGCAATGGTGCGACACACAACTGCTGAAAGAAGAGTTTGTTGCTGTCAAATGGAGCCTTTAGTTTGTCAACAGGCAACAGCTCAAAAATCACAATCGCCAAATGAAAGTAGACGTTTCACGAGCTGGGACTGTGTTGTTTATGAATACTTCACATTGCAGGGACCAGTACATGTACGAGAGGTTTGAATCCGCCCCCTTTGAGAATAGAACAAAAGCAGGTTGTGTATATGCTCTGGACGCAGTTTATACAAAAAGCACTCCTAGAATGATGAAATCAATGCACAGCTATGTGCAATGTGAAACCAAGGCATTTACGTCTTTGAGTTTGCTGAAAACCAGCTGCATGTGTTTGTATTCACAATTGTCATGATTGTATAATATATGTTGATGTATAGTGTAGAATGTCTTTTTTACCAAACAGAAGTCATAGCGAAGCATCACTTTGTCTCCAGCCCCACGCCCACAGCTCGCTGCTGTACCTGGCGTCCCACCTGGGCGGCGCCGAGCACGGTTTCCACCACACGCTGCTGCTGGAGATCCGCGCTCTGGCCGACCGCTACCCGTCCCTGCTGGGAGGCTGCGGCAAGGACATCTACAGGATGAGCAACTCCTTCACGGCCATAGCCAGGCTGCTGGGGAGACGGCTGGAGGAAGGCCCGGCCCCGCGCTGCAGGTGGGAGCCACGCAAACACGCCCCCTGATTCTTAGTTCTGAATGTTATTGTTCATATTTATACTGGTTCTTTGTTTTTGTGTTGCTCTAAATAAATCTTCATCACTATGCAATCAAGACAATTAAATCTTAGCTAAACCGAGCTTTGAAGATTCCGAATTGGTAAAAGTCGTTAAAATGTTTTTCTATTTGTCCTCTCTTGGCTTCTTTCATGCAAAACTGCCATTTGCAGTGATTAGAAGTCTCGAAAACTGCTTCAGAATGTTTCTGCGCTTTGAGAAAAAACGCCACACGGCGCGAGAGGAGCATGTGTTTGTGTTTGTGTTTGTGCGTGCGCGTTCACTGTAGGTGCACAAACAGACAGGAGAGTGCGGCTGCTGTGATGGAGCTGTGAAGGTCACACATGAGAAGTAATAGGTGAAATGAAGCCAGTAAGAGGTGAAGAGGAGGACACGAGGTGCTGAGAGGCAGAGAGAGAACCGGGCCTCGTCTCACGCGCTCGCCGCCTGCGTTCTGCGTGCGTTGCAGCGCCGGCCGTGCGGACGCGGGGCCCGAGCAGCGCTTACAGGTGAAGGTCCAGGCGGTGGAGGAGAGAGCGGGCGACGAGGGGGGAGAGGAGGGGGGGGGCGGGGACTCGCCCCCCCCGCTGAGGCGCCACAGCCTGAGCCAGGCCAGAGAGGACAGGCGCGACGCGAGGTTCAACAGGTGGGTGCGTCGGCGCTGTCTGTGAACGTGGCTGATCTGCAGCACGGAGTGCAGAGGAAGCTTCCGTTCATCCAGCGCTTTCAGCTGGATCCCAATCAGGTCAGACTGCATTTCAGGCCTGTCCTTTGTCCGACCCTCAGGTCGAAGAGCCTGGCTCTGCACGCGGTCCGCGCGCGCGCCGTCGCCGGGGACGACGGCGAGGGGGCGGAGCTCGTCTCCGGCGCCGTGCCCGACCAGGACCGGGAGGCGCCCGGCGAGGGGGGACCCGCGGGCGACGCCGGCGCCAGAGAGGCAGAGAAAGAGGGGGACGGGGCGGGGGAGGAGCGGGGGGAGGCCGACAGGCTCTTTGTCCATTTGAGAGACAACATGGAGACGATCAGAGCCTTCTGCAAAGACATGGTGCAGCAGATTCCCATGCCTGAGCACTGTGTCATAGAAGGTAATGATGACGCCGATGATGCTGGAGCAGTCTGTAGTATTTGTATTCTTACAGTACTTTAAAGGGGAGTATTCCAGGCAGTACTGATACACCTCTCCTTCCTGTCGCTACTTCTCAGTTTCACTCACATTCACCTAAAGCTTTGCTGCCTGTTGCACCAGTAATATGATTTATGGCCCAGTTAGACCATGATTTCTGGATGCTGGTGACTTTTGCATGTGCTGATGAGTGTCTTTAACATTTACATTTACATTCCAAGCACAGTATTGGTTACACACCTGAACACCTGTTTCTGGCCATCGTATGATTTATATGCTGCCTGGAAAGTCCCCTTACATTGAATGCCGTGTTTCTGATCTCTCGTGTACTGGGAGCTGTTTCCAGTTATTGTGCACCATCACATGTCAAGTGCTTTTTCTATGTGGAATAACTTTGCATGAGCTCATAAATTTTGGCATCGGATTGGCTGCTTCTGCCCAGAATGACAGCGGTTTGAGTTACGGAGGTTGACGTTAAAACCCAGAGGTCAGTGGTTACAGACAGCCGTATCATGCATAGACATGCATATCATGTAAAGCGTGATCCATTTGGAATCAGACCTCATTGATACCAAATATTTGTTTTAAGGATGTTGCAGGGATCAGTGTGGAAACGGACTGGGGCCTGATGCCACGCGGCTCCAACCGCCCAGATCCAGATGTGCAAAGTTTTAGCGGCAAAGAAAAGTGTTTAAAGAAAAGTTGTTTAAAACAGCTCCATGAATAAATAACAGCAATAAATAAAGTGTGCAAATTTGTAACAGACGTTCCTTCAGGTGTAAAACCTCTAACGTAATCTGCTCGATTTTACCAAACTTTATAATTAATTTTCAAACTTCCCTTCACATTTTACTCACACTCAGAGATGTGATACTTTATTTGCATTCGTTTCTAATTAATGCAGCTTGATTCCATTTGCTCCGCGTGAATGAAGACTTCTCTTTGAGCCTTTCGTCGCCCTTTTCCGCGTCACATCTGGCGCCTGCGAGCTGATTCGATTAAATAATGAAGGGTCTTTGGAGCCGCGCGCTGCGTTGCGTCCATCGGGGACGCGCCGCTCGCCCGCGTGTGCGCGCGCAGGCCGATAGACACACAAAGTGGAAGTCGTGCCTGAATAATTCTGCACGTCTCCGTCAGAACAGCAGCTTCTCCAGTTCACAGTCTTCCCCTTAAGCCGCTGACTCAGCGCCCTGCGTTATGATGTCACAGGTGGCCTCCACTGGGTGATGTCACCTTTAGAAAGTGTGTCAGTGAGTGAGTCACCATAAACACACTCAGCTATATACAGTATTTAGCCTTAAAAACATGCATGGAGGCGCTCTAGACGTATGACTGTGCAGCTCACGCTTTCTGTATCTACTCCGTTCCATTTAAACGAGGCCGACACCCTTGCTGCTTCATGGCTCCGTACGGCAGGAATCCCTCCTTCTCTTTATTTGCCAGATGATGTCCATGTGATGGTTTTGGCCGAGAGGTGAAAGTTTGTGGGAGGTTTTTCTGGCTATTATGAGGAGAAGTTTCCTTTAATGCTCTGAGTCACTGTGTAAATACGTTCCCATGGTTACAGAAGTCTCTATATGAGAGGCAAGGCGTGTTTTGACTGTTTTCACGCGTGTGTGTGTCAGACTCCAGCCGGGGCTGCGTGGCCAAGCTGTCCTTCTCCTGTCCTCTGAAGGGCCACTACTGTCTGTACGCCAAGTCCTGCTTCCAGCTGACCAGTCGTCAGCCCCACGTTTGGCTGCACATCATGCTGCTGCATTTACAGGTGCGACCGTCATAACGCAGCACATTCTCAATGATGATGTCGATATCATCCGTCCTGTTGCTGAGTTTTAAAATTTGAATTTTTGTAGCCTTTGAACGTAGCTTGGATGTTTTTGCGGTTTTGTGAAGAGAAGAGTTGTCACATGCAATTTTAATTTCCTGTCGAGCGAGAGCAAATGTGACACCGTCAGAGACACATTGTTGCGTTTAAGGATGTCCAGACAGCTTGGTTGAACAATCTACTGAAACCTTAAAAAGTGGTTGCATCTGCTGAAACGCAAAACTCCAAACAACACCAGCTTTATGCGCTTTCTTCCTCTCGTCATAACTCTGTTATGTCCATGTGTGTTTCCCCCGTCATCCAGAGCAAAGCCAGCGTCCCTCTGTGCTCCAAAGACGAGTGTGTCCAGAGACTGGCCGCGCTGTGGGAGAAGACGCAGCTGAAGGGGGCGCACAGCTTCCCCATGGCCATGAGCCAGCACAGCACGCCACACAGGAAGGTGTGTGTGTGTGTGTGTGTGTGTGTGTGTGTGTGTGTGTGTGTGTGTGTGTGTGTGTGTGTGTGTGTGTGTGTGCGTGTGTGCGTGTGTGTGTGCGCGCGTGTGTGCGTGTGTGTGTGTGTGTGTGTGTGTGCGTGTGTGCATGCGTGTGTGTGTGTGTGTGTGCGTGCGTGTGTGCATGTGTCTGTGTGTGTTTGTGCGCGCCCGTGCGTGCTTGCGTGCATGTGTGTGTGTGTGTGTGCGTGCATGTGTGTGTGTGCGTGTTTCTGTGTGTGTGTGTGCGCGCCCGTGCATGCTTGCGTGCATGTGTGTGTGTGTGTGTGTGTGTGCGTGCGTGCATGCATGTGCGTGCGTGTGTGTGTGTGTGTGCTTGCGTGCATGCGTGTGTGTGCGTGTGTTTGCGTGTGTGTGGTGGTTCTCACGGTGCCCTCTGTGACGAGCTAAGTGTCGCTACAGAACGATCAGACCCGCAAAGAAAATGCAGCTGTTGTTGCTCGACGTGAGCAACTGAAAAAACAAACATTATGGTCACGGAATGGAGCCAAACATTTGATTCCAACAACAGAGAACCCACAATGATAAACAGTGGTTCGTGTTCTGTAACATGCACAAAAACACACCAGGTATAGGGTTCAATCAACAACGGGTTATGATGTGTACGTATATAGATTTATATAAAGCTTGATGCGAGGTCACAGAAAGCTGGTGTGAGTGAAGGTGAGTAAGATGGAGAGGATGCAGTAAATAAAAGGAGGAAACACCAGAAGTGATACTGAAGACAGTTAGTGTTTATCGGAGAGTGGGAGCATCTGTTGTTCAAATGAGGTAAAGGTGAGGAGGAACCACCAGAATAAGGAGTTTAATGAAGGAGACGAGGGTTAGATCTGCGTCCGACCTGTTTGTCTGTGTGGGACCAGATACAGAGGAGACTCCTACTTGTCGTCCACTCAGCCGTCTCCTTGCTGCTCCTCCTCTTCCTCCTCCTCTTCCTCCCCTCTAGTGGAGCAGCCTCCTTTCATCTGTGATCAGTTCCAGGCTGCTGGTTCCCTGTTTACTGGCCTGGTCACTGGTGGTGGCTTGAATTTCCAACATAAAGGTCGAGGAAGGAGTGTGTAAAAAGGGCCTTCGTCCCCGACTGACTGAACCTTGCCTTAAATTGGAACGCGGTCGCACATTGGACTCCGAGGACGTGCTTTTATCGCCTTCGTCTGTAACTGCAGCCGTTATTAGTCACATCCAGCTGCAAACCTCCATCTTGCTCGAGTTATAATAGTGATCTAAAAATGGTGCCGGGAGGAAGGAGAGGAGGCGGACGAGGCTACGCGAGGACACACATTATATATTCAGCCTCATGTAATCCAGCCTTTGTTTCTTCACCTTAACATTCCAGATGTGGGGCCGTGTTTATGGAATCGGCCGTTCGCTTTGCTGCGTGAGGCTCGACACAGGCTGCCAGTCTCGGGCTCCGCGCCCCGTTGGCTGCGTGTGGTGAGCCTGGCACCACAGAGGCTGCAGCGCTGAGGGGTTCTGGTACCGGGGTCCGGGAGCAGATGTGCGCAGTCGTCTCCTCGTGTGTTTGAGGCCCCGTTTGCGCTCTTACGCGGCGTTGCTCAACGCCCGACTCTGCCTCCGTCTTTTCTTTGGCGTTGCTTCGTAATCAGTGAACAACGTGAAGGCTCGTTTAATTGCTTTGGCATTCACCCGGGCGTGAATGCGGCTTGTCTGTTCTGAGGAGAGGTGGTTTGTATTGTGTCTGAGAGTCAGTCTGTCAGCGTTTGGTGGTGAAGCACCTCATCAGTCTAGAAGCATTACGCTTCTTTATCTTTAACTAATTATCAGCACGAGAACAGAAAACCACTGTTAAACCATGCGTCTTCTGTTTAATCAGAATCCATTTTTTCCCATAATGCACCTTGAGAGGAGCTTTGTGATCTGGCCCTTGTTGTTCTGCAGGTGACAGTCTCGTATTCAAGCAGAGATCTGGTCTTTGTGGGCTCTTATTGCCTTGACTAATGGCGTTCCTTTCAGACGTTTCCTAATTCAAGCCATCTTTGTCTTAAGGTCCGTTTTCTGCCACATTAACAACTTCCAGCTAATGTTGACTACGTTCTGTCAAAGTTGGTCATTGACGAGTAAAAGAAGACCTGTGACCTCTCCTGTTTTCCTTCGGCGACCCTTTATTCCCCTCTGTGTCCTGCTTCTAATGATCGTCGGGTCCTCGTTCCCCTGAACGCATCAGAAAACGAGCTCTCAGCCGCATATGGTCCTGGTTTCTGAGGATCCGCATGCGGAGGCGCTTTCACATCAATTACTCAGGTTGTAACAACACGAGTGAAGCTCTGATGTACGGATGTGTGTGAGCGGGGGGGGGGGGGGGGGGGGTTAAATGCAGAGTTCAGTGTTGATATGTGAACACACACGTGTGAATTCACCTCCCTCGTTTTCTTCAAGATGTGATGGGACGCGTTTCTCCTGCTGTAAAACGTAAATCAGAGCAGGTAAAAACTGCAGCAGGAGCCGAGCGGTGAGACGGTCGACGTATTACTAAGCAGAAACACGCGCGATGCAACGTGAGCGTCCACAGTAAAAGCAGTGTAAACAGTAGTCGGGGAGGCTGATGACTGTAATCCATCAACTCCTCTAATGTTCCTGTTTGTTCTCCAGACTGCGTTACGATAAATCTGCATTATCGCAGTTTGAATATCACCGAGGAAACTCGAGCCCCGCTGTGTTTGTGCATTTTAAGCGAAGCCTAACTCCAACCATGTGCAGGGTGGTCTGCAGGGATTTCTAATGGGGGTCTGGGATTGCGTTACCTACACACACACACACACACACACACTACGGCTTTCAGCATGTGACAGGAATATATCAACGAAATATTTTTATTTTCTTAGCGAACTTCTCATCTTTCTAATAATGAGTGTGGTTGAATATAATTACGGGACGGTCCGACGTGTGTCTTTGTCTGCAGGACCTGGACGGGCTGCAGATCCAGCTGGGGGACGTGCGCTTCTTCGATCTGTTTGGTTACAGTGAGGAAGAAGGAGGCTGGCTCTGCTTCATGTGCAACAACCCAGAGAAGGCCACAGGTAAAAGCCCTGGCTTTGCCGTGAGGCTCCCTTTGACGGAACCGGAGGGAGGTGTTCTGTCTCCAAACAGGCGCACGTCGAGGGTCGCTCAGATCCGCGGCTTCAAGTTTACTTTGCTCCATCGACCCCCTCCACGGGCATTTTGTTGTAATGAAGTCAGACTTGGATGCGTTTGGATGAATGTGAGTGCGTCTCTCCTATAAACGTCTGCGCTCGCAAAATGGGTCCAAATGATGAACGAGGCGCACGAGGGGTTCTATAAGATCAAAGGGCGTCTTCAGCTCTTTGTAAAACTTCAGGGGTTTCTAAAACAGGCTTTGAATCTGCAGTTTCACTGCAACAGCATACGACTACAAACAGTTTGTGTTACGCCTAAAAATGTCCGAACAGGGAAATGTGTGTAGAGGAAGTGGATCTCATAGGTTACTAAATGTCAGGCAGCAGTTTTGACACAGTCAGCGTTTGGACCGGCGCCGAGCAGCCGAGCGGACTCGGCTCCGCAGTGATTAGTGTAAAACATGTGAAATGAAGATTTGGCTGCGTTTCGATGGACGCCGGTTCACTGCTTTCCACTCGTTTTCAGTGTCATTCTTTCATCAGAACCAATTTGGTGGAATACACAGGCACACATGCGCTGAAGTAAACACGCCGGCCGGCCGGTCCAAACATTACGAAGCCCGGCAGGTTTTACTACGACCCGTTCCCTCAGAGGCGCCGCTACGGGGAAGCTGAACGCGTGCGGTTTGTTTCAGTAACAGAAAAAGGAAGGGACAGTTTTGTCTCACTCGCACCTCGGCTGCTGACGTGAACCCGGTGCCCTGAACCGGCACGGGAACAAGCAGGTTCTGACCTGATCCGCTGTCGGGCGTGAAGGGGTTCTACAGATCGGGCCCTTCGTGCGATCCTCGGATCAGACGAAGGTCTTTGGTCAAAAAGAAAAGGCACGAACGCGTGAAATCGCACACGCCCGTGTTCAACCATGAGTCCAGACACGAGAGTGAGGGAGTTGTGTGTTTAAACCGAGCAGCTCGTTAGTGTTGACTCTGGAAAAGACTGCGAATGTTTGTGTTGTGCAATTCTCCTACAAATGAGGTTTAGAGTGCTTTGGGTTAGAAAACATAAAACTAAGGACAAGGACGCATGGAAATGAAGGGAAATTGAGAACAGAACCTAATTACCCACCGCTTCAATCACTACTGTGTTGTGTTTTAGATGCAGAAAGGTCAAATGTGGCCTGAAAACTAACAGCCGTGCGTCGGTACAGTGGTCGCTAGTGTTGTAAAATAAAGGCGCTGGCACCTTCAACCCACCCGTGTTCCGTTCTTTTTGTCGTTCGGGTTCATCGTTCCCCGTGCGCAGTGGTGAACCAGGACGGGCAGCCTCTGATCGAGGGCAAGCTGAAGGAGAAGCAGGTCCGCTGGAAGTTCATCAAGCGCTGGAAGACCCGCTACTTCACGCTGGCAGGAAACCAGCTGCTGTTCCGAAGAGGCAAATCGGTACGTAGCCACACACGCACGCGCGCACACACACACACGCGCGCACGCGCGCGCACACACACACACACACACGCACGCTGTCCCCGGCCTCGTTAACGTATCATTTGACACATGATGAAACTCAGTATGAAACAGTGGAAATCTCGATGTGTCCGACTGTGACAAACCTTGGCCCCAGTGACCCCCCAGGGACCCCCCCCCCGTGGCCAAAGTGTTGATGCTGCAACAACATGAGTCACTCTCACCCACTCACTCGCTCTCGTGTCATTACGCGTAAGTAGCACAGGGGGAAGGAGGCGCCGCTGCAGGAGAGCGTGAGTGAAAGGGGAGCAGAGGTGAGGAGAGGTCCTCCCCATTCATCCAGCGGATGAAACATAATAGCATGGACTTTGCCTTTTAGACGAAGCCACTGATTATAATGAAGCTTATTCAGATGATTGGACGTCAGATGTGTCTGGGACCCGTTTACTCAATCAGCTTCCATAAACGAGGAGGAAGCACGACATGGGAGCGTGAAATCTGGAAGCAGGGGAACGTTCTCTGTTGCTAGGAGAGTGAAGAAGACACACACACACACACACACACACACTCAAACAATAGTCTTTGTGCTCTGCTCCAGATGGGACGGCCTCGCTCTCCTCAGCAGCAGCCGCACTGGAACCGTTCGGGGCCTTTTTCTCGCAGCTCGCTCTGTGTTCTGCCGGCGTCTTCTGGGATGTTGCGAAAGACTTTGCTCCAACAGAAACCTGCGTTCTGTATTATCTGATTTCTTCCCACGAATCTCTCCACAGAAGGACGAGCTGGACGAGATCCCCATTGAGCTGAGCAAGGTGCAGAGCGTGAAGGTGAGGTCGCTGTAGGCAACCGACCGGGCCAGAACCCGGGGCGCGTGATAAAGCGGGCTTTTAACACGCTCCAGACCCCACCAAGCTGCTCCTGCTCCCTCACCAGGTTGTGGCCAAGAAGCGGCGGGACCGCGGGCTGCCGCGGGCCTTCGAGATCTTCACCGACAGCAAGACGTACGTGCTGAAGGCGCAGGACGAGAAGCACGCCGAGGAGTGGCTGCAGTGCATCAACGTGGCCGTGGCCCAGGCCCGCGAGCGGGAGAACCGGGAGGCCACCACCTACCTGTGAAGTCCAGCGTCCTGCAGGTAGCAGCTCTGGCACCAGAGCGCCGGTGTAGCGGGTGACGGACGACAAGCACGGGGTTTGTAGGAATGAGACTGCGGAGGACGAAAAATGAAGTAATTATGACGAAACTGCATCATTTATAATGTATAAACACAAATGCATGAATAAAAGAGCAAACAAATAAAAGCTTATATGAAAACATTAATCAGTAAATAAACCTAATATATTATTATGTTGCAATTTTTATATTTTTGCCTAAATTCCCCCCCCTTTTTTATTTCTGTAATTAAGTCTATTCTGAACTGCTTCAGAAGCAGGTGAAATAGAAGCAAACTACTCAAATTTTATGTCAAGTCAGCTGTTTTTCCCAGCAGCGAGGACGAGACAACCACTTTTGTTGAGTTGTACGTACGTGGACATGAATATATGTGAAAACAGACCGGCATAGCAAACATATCATAAATTGCAACATAGAAATATATCACGTTACGTACTTTTTCGTCCTCCGTATGAAGCTATTAAACCAGCAATACATAAGTCACAACCATAATGGGTGCTCACCTATTTAAACTGTGACTCAGCTGTTACACATCGTCCTTCAGTATAATGTGGTATCAGCATCTGTGAATGTTACAATACAGAAGTGTTAAACGTGATCGGGTCAAGCTGCCTCAAACCTTGTTGCTGTGAACTCGAGACGGAACCCAAACCAGCATCTGCAGACTCTTCTACAGGAGCCTCCGTCTTCTAT
The DNA here is from genome assembly GCF_900634795.4 of Betta splendens. NCBI lineage: Eukaryota > Metazoa > Chordata > Actinopteri > Anabantiformes > Osphronemidae > Betta > Betta splendens. Next base: position 12,282,507 of record NC_040893.2, read on the forward strand.
TGTGATTCTCACACAACGTCCCCTCAGCTCCGTCGTTGCCTCAGAGTTTAGACCACAGAGCTTCAGGACAGCAGTGAAGTAAATGTGTGGTTTCCTGGTGGTTCGAGGGCCCCGTTCGGTCTCATTGATTCTCTCAGGTTCTGTGTCGACCCTCATCCTATTAAACATTAGAGGCGGGATGACGTCTGAGCCCGATCTGTAAATGCAGCCACATCACAGCTCTCCTCCCTTTGTTTCCCCGTTGCTTTTGGTGTAATGCAGAAAATATGATCTCCCCTGAAGTGGTCCTAAATTGAAGCTCCTGTGACAGACAAGCACTTTCCAGCAGACGGGTCCGAGATGTCCTCAAGCTAGAACAATAGTTTCTGTGTGGATGTTATTTTGGGTTCGGTGTTGATTTCACTAGCGTTCAGCTGTGACTCCAGTTTCCAGAATGACTCCAGTGAATCACGGTAACTAAATATAACTTCAGATGGAGGTCCGATGGCTCGCTGCCGCCTCAGCGCTTCAGCGCCGCTAGCTGACGCCCTTTTTTCTCGCGAAGCGAACGTCTCATCACATGAACCGGCAGCCACACAAACCGTGTACATAAATGTATTACTGACACCAGTAGAAGCGTTTGTGAATGTGAACAAAAGATCCCGAGCATAAATATGTTGCTCCAAGAATCCTAGAGAATGTAGTTTGTTTTTTATACCTGGAGTATTGTTAAATTCCGTTGATTGGACGTCTGATCTTTTATATTGAAATGACTGTATATTTTGTGACCTCGTGGTCTCTGCTGAGACGCAGCTCGTCTTCCCTTTCTTAGCCCGTTTTTACATTGTGCTAGCACATAAATGCTGTATTTTATTGCGAGTTACATCAGATACTGTAGTTATGGGTTGTACATTTGCCTGTTGCACAGTCTGCATGTCCTGCACTGCCTTTTTAACGTCTCTGAATAAACTGTACAATAAACCTTTACTAGTGAAATCCCTGGAGCTTTTAGTCCCTGGTACTTTTCATTCCTGCATTTCTTCAGCACAATAGAGGTCTGACTGCAGAGCTGTCAGAGCTGATCTCTCTCCTGTCTGTCAGGATCACGGTAATCCAGAAACCAGATTCAGATTCTGATGACTTAATGTTCCCTGAGTGTCATTATGTTCACATTACACGTATTCATGGGGTTGTTTGGAAACTGATTTGTCATGTAGGGAATTGGAGAAGCAGACTCAGCATGAAGTGGTTATGGACTCTGGGGCAGAAAGCAGGGGTTGTGAGGCTGTATCAGTGTTGAGTGACTTTAATTCTTGCTTTGTTAACATCCACGAGTATATGTGCTAGAGAGGCAGCAGCGCCAGTCAGACTCAGCTTTGCCTACACTGAAGGTGCAGAGACGTTCTCCAGCTTCCTCCCACGGTCCAAAAACATGCATTAGGTTCATGGGTCACTCTGGATTACCTGTAGGTGTGTGTGTGTTGCCCTGTGATGGACTGGTGACCTGTCCAGGGTGTAGCTCGCCTCTCGCCCATAGACAGCTGGGACAGGCTCCAGCACCACCTGTGACGCCACATGGGACTAAGCGGTAGAAAATGGATGGACGGATATTTAAAGGAGGAGGCTCTTGGATGGTAACGAACACTTTCCACTGAATCACTTCTGAATCTAGCCTCTAGGAACTGTCTTTGTAATTTGGGATGTTTTTTATTAGATTTTATTTCATCTTGTTGCAACAAGTGGTGTAAATGAAGAGATAGTATTAAAATGCAGACTGCAGGAATGGGGACTGCAGGTCACCAGCTCATCAGTAAAGCAAACAGCTCCCCCTGGTGGTCAAATATACCACAGGTTATTTACAACCTAGTCACTTGGACACGTTCTACAGATTCAGGGAAGCTGCTATGAGAGATGGTTTTATTTCTGGGTATTTTTTTATACTTATATTTTTATACCAGTCACAATGACAACCAGGTTCCTGAAACGTCTAATGTGCTGATGAAGGGGGCCTGAACAAAACCACTATGGGACTCTTGCTCCACACTAGTTTGTTCAGCACAGTTAATTTTATTAAATAGGCACTAATTCAGAATTTAGAATTCGCAGTTCAGTGGCATAACTCATTTATTGAATAAAATATGACATGAGGTCATGCAGACTAAAACCAGTGTAACAAACTGACAACACTAAAACGTTTGGAAATTAAGTCTGCAACCCCTGCTGTTATAAAAAAAAAAAAAAAATTGCTGTTAAACTATACAAAAGCAAAATGAGTTCAAACATTAAAAAAGAGTCACCTGCCACTCCCTTAATGTGCAAACATCGTAATCTTTCCTGAATAATAATTTTTATTTTACATTTATTCATTCAACACTTTCACTGAACAGTTCGCTTTTAAAAATCAAAGCATTCACATTTTGTCAGTGGACATCCATCTTTCTTTACACTGTAAATAGATACCCCCTCTCCCAAAGTCCAAAATTGTACATGTAAAACAAAGAGGGGGAAAAAGAAATTGTAGAGCCTTGTAGACAGGGTACCATTGGAAATTAACTTGTGAGATGGGTCTGGGACTGATCTCAATATATTAATACAATTCCTCAGGCTGCGATCATGTAAAAAGGTTTGCCAAACAACCTTCCACTGCTCCAGTTGTTGCCTGGGTTACTCAGATGCCCCAAAATGGCTGTGTGTGCTGTAGTAACATCACTCAATCCAATAAATATTCTATTGCAATGACATTTGTGCATATAGAAGCTATATCTACAATGTATAAAATTTACTGATGTCAAATTTAAGGCTAATTGGGACAAAACTTTTTACTAAAGTTATGAATAAACTATAGGCAACAAAATCTAACAGTAGATTGCAACCAGGATTTAGTTAGTAGAGTAGGCTAGTTTTGGGTGCATAAGAGGAACCCAGAAACCAAAATCATTTGGTAGGAGACAGATAAACCTAAAAATCTTCAAGCACGATCTCTTAACCATTTGAAGGATTTAATAGCTGTGTGTTCCACAATGAATCCAGCTGGCACAGACCTCAAAATCAAAATTCTTAATACCGGCTGACAAAATGTAAAAAAATAAAAAATAAAAATATCCATTGACAGAACATCCCACATTGAGTATAGTGGAGACATTATGGTAACCCTCAGTCCCAGAACCTGTGTTTAGGGATGCGTTTGTCTCAGCGTCGATGGCGAGTGTGTCCAGAGTGTCCACTACCACCGTGGTGTTTGCTCTTGTGGCTGCGCTCCCTCTCTCTGTCCCTCTCATAAGACCGAGACCTTTCCCTTTCCCTTCGGTCGCCTCGATGACCACTTCCCCGTTCATGTTTGTGTTTCTTTGAAGAGAGCTCAAAAGAGCTGCGATCTCTGTCTCTCTCACGCTCCCTTTCCCGATCCCTGTCTACTTTGACTGGAGTGCGGGAGCGTGACCGAGAACGCGAGCGTTTCCTCTTGTGACCAGATCCTCCACCGCCACTATTGTTGTGCCGTCCGCTGGACTTGGAGTCACTGTTGCCATGGTGGCTGGCCTTGGACTTCAGGTGGGGCAAGAGGGGTGAGGGTGGATGTCTCCTAGGTGATGGGCTGCGACTGTGAGACCGCGAACGTGAGCGAGAACTGTAGGTCCCCGAGCGACTGCGTCTGCTGTTGTAACTTAAAAAAAAAAAAAAAAAAGAAAATTAGCAGTCTGTTCAGTATAAAACTAGAGCACCTGCTTAAAAACAGCCTGAGTTCAGTTTCAAAACAGGTTTTCTTGTCAGACTAGAAATCCAAGAACATCTTGACATTTTGAAATTAATAGAAACTTACTGCCTGCGAGGAGAGCGGGATCTAGATCGAGAACGTGTTCTTGATTGAGACCGACTTCCACTTCTGCTGTTCCTTCCAATTTTCACCTCTTTCCTCAAACTAAAAAAAAAAAAAAAAAAAAAAAAAAAAAAAAAAAAAAGGAGAAATGGTTAGGTCAATCTAAAAATATTATCTTATGGCTTCTGCACCTACAGAAGCAAACAAGAATGCAATTCCTGTACACAGAAATATTGGTGTCTCAGTTAAATACAACATGACGCTCCTTACCCATTGTGTGGACTTTTGTTAACCTGAGTCCGGCTGTCTGGCTCCTTTTTAACTGGTTTAAGTGCCTGGGTGTTTGGGGACTTCTCTTCCACCTTGACAACATTTGGGGAGGAGGGCTTGGATGCAGGAGAGAAGCCACCCAGTGTAGACAGTGCGGGAGTACCATCAGGATTGAGGCCTTTGGCTTTGAGTTTAGCTTCTGCCAAAAATACTTTTCTTCGCTCCACCTCCTTCTCTAGCTGCTCATAATTGGGCTGTAAAAGAAGACACACGTCAAGGCTTCACACAAACAGGGTTGGGTTGGTACTTGTGACGACAGGCAGCTTAATGACAGAGCAAAGACCTATGCAAGTGAGAAAAAAACAACGATTTAGCACCTTCTTTCGTGTGTAGAGAGTAAGCGTGGTAATACAGATGTCTTTAATCTCTTCTTCACTGGCTCCAAACAGCAGGTACCAATTAGGTCTAGATGGTAGAGGTAGCTGGGCAAAAATAAACAGTGTTAAAATCAAATTCAAAAACACAAGCATTCATAGCAATGTGTATCGTCACTGACCTGCAATGCTCGAGCAGCAAGGAATATGCAGGCACAGGCTATGGTCTCCGCTTGGAACCTCACAAACACATTTGTCCTTAGGCTATCATTCATGTAGTTCCTATTGAGACAAAAAAAAAGCACAAACAAAAACATAGCATCTGCTCTACATAAAACCAAATCATCCCATTCTCACACTATTGTTGTGTAGTGCCACACTCATCCTATAGCACTAGTTTCAAAGCACTAGTTCATATCAGTTTATACATTCAATGACTAAAATTTAAAACCAGCCATGATATCGTAAGTGGTGACTTGTTTACATACACAAATTATGTGTCACCAACATGCTGGAATTCAAGTTCTAATTTGTCTATTTGATCTTTGGGGTATTGCATTTGATAATAAACTTTGTAGCTCTGATAGCTACACACACACACACACAAACACACACACACACACACACGACAAGTAAGATTTGCATTTTGCTCTGAGAAGTTTAACTTTGTCCATTTCTCTCTGGGGCATCCATGGGACACGCTGAATGTCACGAGTCAAGCAGAACAACATGAATGGAAACTAATCTAATGGAGACCCGCCAAGTCAACCATACCACACTCAGTAACTTACTGTATAATTAGGACACATGCAGACATACAGATGAATAACATTCAACTAGACCTCGGGCGAATTTTAGATAAGAAAATTATGCATGATGGCATGCTAATATTATCAACTTTCCAACTAATATCCACTACTGACAAATTAATGCACCTGTATTTTGTGTCTGAACCTTAAGGAATCCTTCCTTTATAAGACGCAACCTACAAGCACGTTCCTGTAATGACTTTCAAATTAATCCCATAAATGAACGCATTAAATATGCCCACAAGCCCATTCCACTATGCCTGTGCAAGCCTAAAGCAAAAGAAGGCAGTCTATGCATCTCTACCTGAGCAAAGCAAAATCTGTTAAAAACAGATTGTGTTGCTAATTTGTCTAGGACAACAGACAAATGAAATAACCCACTGGGAGACCAGTAGGATGGACAAAATGAAAACGATGGTAGCGTTAACTCATGAGTGCCAAAAACAGGGTGTTAATCTGTCATGGTGGTGTGAGCATCTATGTCCGTAAACATAGAAGTCATTACCAAAAATAAAACAGACATGAAAAAAAAATCCCCTGACAAACTTAGTCCCACCTGGACTAAAATGAACTACAAAATCAACACCAAGCTCAATCACTATGTTTTGATTATTCCCTTACCATATGCATACACTATGCGTAAATGTTTTACCAATTCAATTATATAGATACTGTTCCGCTTGACAGAGGGCTTAAAATCAGTCTAATCTGGCAAAAAATAAAAAAAAAATAAAACGACCTGAATGTTACTTAGGCAGGTCAGTCTAAGCAAATACTACTATAGACACATGGCCATTGGATTCTGACTGCTGTGAGTGAGACAGGTCCTTCGAGCCAGAACATGCGAAGTAGATCAGCCTGCAAGACAGACACATGTCTGGACACCATGTCAATTGGGGACAGGTCACAGTACACTACTGTAAATATAAAAATTTGTAAAAAAAAAAAAAAAATCTGTTCTGGGTAAGTTTACTTCATTTTTAGGTGTAAGTAAACCATAAAAGTCAGAATGTATTTTATCTGTAGCTACTTGGCAAAATAGGCATTACAGTTAAAACCTTTGCATCAAGACCAAAAAAATACAAATCCTTTTGGACACCCAAGAGAAAACAAGACGATGTTGGCTGTTGGGAAAGGCCCGCCCGCCCCCTTCAGTGAATCTCGGCATTGGGATTGGCTGTCTGGAGAGGGGCAGCCAGCCAATGGGGGGAGCTTCCTGGGGTCATGTGGTTGGAGGAGGCAGAGTTCAGAGGTTCTTTATGTGACTTACCAGCATGGACTACCCTTTAATCAAAGAGTAGAAAGAAAGGACAAAGTTAAACCAAGTTCCCTGGGCAATGCAAATCAAACAGACTTTATAGCAAAGCCATGTTAAGGGCAGACAGAGTGAGACAGGTTTGCAACAAAACAAACTGATCCATCAGAAAATAAAGTGAAAAGATTAAAATGGAGTGAGGTAATGTCGCAGTCAGACCTGGGCAAAATGGTTGTTGAAGGCCTTTCAAATTTATGTTCAAAACGCGAGGGGCACTTAAATATCACTTATCTGAAAGGTGTTGTTTCCATATAAAAAGGGCCTGTCCCAGATTCCCAGCAGATAAATCAAGTGCTCTTCAAGTAATTCAACCATTTGAAACTCGTTCAACTTCATGTTTAGCCCAGGTCTGGTGGCATTTCTTGCAGACATGAGACAGGTTGCTGCTGTGGGGAAATGGACAACGGCAAACAAAGAAAAAATAACTTACCAGGCCGTCTGGACGAGGGTCTGGTTTTTCTCACAATCCAGGACTTGAAGGTACATGACAATGATCTGGAAACAATTACTGCATTAAAACAAACACAAAACCAGCATAGGGGTGTGTGCACACAGCACCAAGTAAGTGCGGCAATTAAGTATGGCTGAAGCTCACCTTATGTGGATGCTTGACATGCACACAGAAGCCCAGCTCCTTCAGGACCCGCCGTTCCGCTTTGATGACTTGGTTTTTGGTATTAATGTAGTTCTGATCAAGTATCAATGAACTTGGAGTCCTAGTTTATAAAAGGAATCAAAATAAAATATTGTTTCCTCCCTTTCGAAACAAAAGAAAGAAGTACCCTTTTGACTTTCTTGTACTCTGCTTTTTTTTCCCGGTTCCAACCAACTTAAAGCAACAGGTTTATCTGTTTGCATGCCTGACAGTTTGCTGGGGTTTGTGGACTCCTGTGGTTCAAGTGAAAATATATGGGATATGTAAACAGGCCTCAAACACCCAGTGCCACAACTTAAATAGAAATATCTTAGCTCATCTTCCACAACACAATCTATATAAGAACGCACCTATCCCTAAACTGTCAACTGAATTGAAAAAAGGCAAGATTACAAACAATAAGCTTCAGACTTTATAACAAGAAAACGTTTGCATTGGTGACCACCTATATTCTGCCATAGCCGGAGAAGCATTATTCTATCAAACATCTGCTGGTTGAACACAGCCAATAATATACAATAGTACCAAACGTGACAAAGGTCTAACTTTAATGCTTAACTGAAGCTAAACACTGCAAACCAACGCCTCCTACAGTAGATGCACTTTAAAACTACACTAAAAAAAATAATCCTAACCAAATCAAATTACAGTTACGTATTAATGTGTTCATTTATCAATACTTAAAAACAGACAAAAAGTCAAGATGCTTGGGGAAAAAAGAGCCTCTCGTAGTGCAATGCCCATTATTAGACTGACGCTTTCAGAAAAAAGCCACATTCCTGACACAACAACCAAACAATGCTACTGTGCATGCACTGACCTCAAAAACAAAGTGATATTTCCAAAAAAACAAAAGCACTGGGTAACAGCTGGTGATTTGGGTATAGCTTTTAAAGCATTAACAAAAACATGGTGCAGTGCAGTCAAAAGAAAACTACATTACCCAACAGACAGACACCCCAAACTTAAGACTGAACCACAGGAGTCCTCAAGGTGCCCCGGGGCCAAGAAACTTCGGCCAACCTGTCATCCCCGATCCCAGTGCCCCGCGGTGGATCAGACCACGGGCGTCTCCCATAGGAGGGGTGGGGTGGGCCTGGGGGAGGAGAGAGATCCCCTCACATCATGGTTGTCATGCCGACTGCTTCATCTTACGTACCATTCCACATCACCCAGGCTTTGGTAAATGTAGCTGGTCGCTGTTAGTTGGTTGCAAGGGAAAAAAGAATCCAAGTTAATGCCAAGGTCGATAGTAATATCATCAGAACAGATCTCTATGAAAACAAAGGCAGACTCAAAAATAAAGTGTTCTGCCTTGTTTCACATTTATTAAAATGCACTCCAATTGTCAAGTGTGGTTGGTGGGACATCAATGTCAGAGTAATGCCAAACTTAGATATAAGTTGACAATTACACTTTTCAAACTACCAGTGAAGGGGAAACTGAAAAGTTTTAAAATGGTTTAGAGTACAAGAACAACAAAAGAGCACTTTCACAGTAAAGCAGATCATACATAAAATCATATATACACAATAAATCCAATGCAATATATTTCATTGTTTATTACATCAAATGCTGAACTCAACGTTGCTTACTTTTTTCCTCTGAGCTGCCTTAAATGGTGGAAAACATTAATGACGTCTCGTATTCGCCGTGGTGCTTCTTCAATCTTGGAGGCTAAATTCATACAAGCCATAGCAACAATCTGTGGAGACAAAAAAAGACATTGGAATTAACATCTCGTTATTTTCAGAGAAATCCTTTTTACCTTAAATTGCTTCTAAAGTGTGTTTCGATTCCGTTCACTTGTGGTGTTATCAATCTGTGATTGTGAATTATGGTATTTTGCTGCTCACTTCTCCTTGTATTGCCTCAAACTACGTTGAAATCCTAAGTAATGTAACAAGTGCCGACAACATGGCTGCCACCAACGTTACCACAACGTTATGCTAACAGCTCTGCTAACAGGACCGGCCGATGACCCTAAAGTTCAAAGAGCTTACCTCAAAACTGTGCTTGACGAAGGATTTAGAGTAGAAAAAGCGATGGAATAAAACTTGGCCGGTCGCCATTGCCACCTATAGAGAAAATAAAGATTATGACGTTTGTACTTCATCTTGTGTAACTTTTGGCCTAAGCTCACACAAAGACCGCCGCCATTTTAACTCCACCACGCCAACGTCAAAGCGTTAGCTTAACGTTAGCTAGCTGCTACTAGCCAGGCCGTGACGTTGACGAGGGAAAAATGTTCACTGCTGACTATGAATGAACACAACTATTACACACAACCCCAAAATACAACAAAATATTTTCAAACTAGTTTACCTGTGGTAACCGCAGAAGAATTCCCGCCGACTGAATCAGTTCACATCCCAGGACGCGAAGGTCGGTCTCCGTGTTCAGGTCGAGGCCGTCGAGCATGGAAGGCGTCGTAGACAACCTTTCCTCCGGTACGAGTGAGTTGTCAATCGTAAGGTAAACCTCAGAGTAAACTTTGTCACCGATGAGAATGCCATCGTTGTTTGTGGACGCGTTAGAAGACACAGAGAGAGGACCTGCAGCCATCTTTCAACCTAGAAACACAAGTCACAGCTCAACCAGTCTCAACGGAAAGACGGCGGAGCAGGATGAATGACAAAGTGCGTGACGTCAACACCTTGCTGCGACAATAAGATGTATGTGCACATCCGCGGTTGGAAAAGACTCACATTACTACCTCTACAAATACAAATAAACATAAATGTCATGTTGATTAAAACATTTAGTATCTAACCCACATATTTGCATAAATATTAACGTACATATAATGTTGTTTTACGTTTTACAAATAATATTTTAGCTAATGGTACAAGAGCTCCACTTCTTTCTTTGTGTACCACACAAATTATACTAGTTAACAAAGCATAAAAAAAAAAATAATTCTGTGATGTGAAATTAATTACATTTTAAAGTAAAGCAAGGACGCATACGATGTCCATTTTGAATAAAAAAGAACTGTTTTTATACACAGGCTCTATTTTACCTTTAATACCAAAATTATCCTATGTACATTTGATTTAAACATGGGTAATATGATCGTTTCCCATAATGTTGCCAAGATAATGATTATTTCCAACACGACGCGAAGGCAGCAGAGACACTACAGCGCTCCACTACTCACCACCAACGGTTCTGTGACGTAACATACGGGAAAGTCCGGACTTCTCACCACTATCTGAGGAACATATCCATCCGCCAATTAAGAACGTTATTGTAGTAACTAATATAATTGTTTTTATTTTATCAATAGATTAAATCAAAATAAGTTAAATAAATGACTATATACATTATAGATTCACAGTTATACACACAATGAACCAGAAAGCAGAATAACAAATAATCTATTTCACTACTTTAATAAGGCAATAAAATGCAAACTTTTTTTTCAAAAAACATTATAAAGGTAGAGTTTTGGGCGGCTCTGTATTACTCAGTAGAATAGAACACTACGATCAGCTTCTAGGACTTCAGATCCTGAAGCCTTGCATTAACTAACAACAAACACTAGAGAGAAGTAGAGATCCAACTACTGAGCTTTCTAGAAATTGGACGGTTGAAGTTGTCAGTGTCCTTGAGTTATGAAGTTAAAGCTTTCGTTGTTATTGTGCCATAAATATGGGCATATGTGCTCAGTTACAATACATCATTATCACCTACTGTACCCTTAAAAAATATAAAACATATTTCGAAGATTCTTTCCACTTTTGGAAGAAAAACATAATTGTTCTATTGCTACACACACCACAAAGTATGTATCTGACAAAAGGAGGAAATGTAGCTGGAGCCAAGAGCAAAATGATTACATGGGGTCCATTAACAGTGTATTCCTATATCTGAAGCAATTATTAGCAATCAGGCAAAACAGTTGTCTCTTTTAACCCGTGTGAGGTTCTTAACTTGCCACATAAGGCAGCAGACTGAGGCCTCATTGTCCCTGTCATTAACAAACACCTACGACCGGCACCTCCGGCCTCCACACTCACGCAGTTACCACGACGACAAGAATACTGAGCATTCTTTCTCCTGTTGCCCGGGTGACACTAATTATAGGGCGTGGGGCGGCTCACGGGATGGCAAAATTCCGGAACAACCGTAACGCAGGAGCGAGGCGTTCAGGGACGCCCAGTGACGAACAAGGGCTCAGTTATATACACACACCACTCCCTGGAGCGCGTGTGTGTGTTTATGAGCAACTTGCACAGATTCCCCAGAGACACGCATGCACGCCAGCCCTGCTCTAAAAACTACAGCACAAAATCCAAACTACATATTTGTGTAGACACTGGCTGAGGTAAGGTGAATGTTTCACAAAAAAACCAGGTAAAGAACAGGCTGAGAGGGGATTGTTTTAAAAAAATACATTAAGACTACTGACACAGAGATATAATAATTTGGACATTTATATGTGTTGTGTGAAACAGGAAAAAAATTGTCATGGTATATTATAAGTCTGATTATGACTTGCTTAATCAAGTGACACCATGTGGGTTTTTCTGAGTGGGAAAAAAACAGACCAGACTGATGCGAAACACAGCCATGGCACCGGTGTTTAGAAAGCCTGAGAACACTGTGGAGCAAAGGGAAACTACTGTCACAGGGAGGGAGTCACACTCTCATAAAGGATAATAACAGAGGGTGTTAATGCCTCTGACTGGCTTAGAAAGAAGATTCTCTCCTTAAATGTACGCCAGACACACAGGTGAGAGAGGGAGGAATTATACCAGGCATAAAAAAGAAGGTCAAAGGTCACATGCATCTGCCAGGAGAATGTGAGCTATCATCTAAAGCATATAGCACATACATTTCATGGCAGACATTTTGATTTCCTAAAACAGAAAAAAAGTTATTATCTTATGGTATCGAGTGTGTGTAAACTCATTTGAAATTGAAGAAGTCAAACCTTAGTAGAAATATACAGCAGATATTTGTCAATAATCGTTATCAGCAGAATGGACTAAATACATTTATCAACAAAGCACAGATAATGTACTATTATAGCTTTAAAAGTATTTTTGGACGATTATGAAATGGAAATGATCTTTTGCAGCAGTACTGTATCTCTCATGGACACTAAAAACATTGCCGCTCTTGTTACATTTAAGTCAGTTAGGCCTTATTTAATCAGGAAATCTCATTGAGTTACAAGATCTCCGTTGTGTGAGAGATCTAAGAAAGGAAATATATACAATCGGTCACACTACTTAAAAGTTAAGCATACACTACAGTGTAATTCATAGCTTGTATCAAATGAATGAACATGTGACTAATAACGTCTGGAGCATCAAATGGTACAGCTACTTCAAAGCCCTTTTGAACCTTTTGCAGCTAATATGAAGACCCAGCCCTCACCAGAACAGTGGGCGGGGTTAAAAGAGTGAAAAACAATCTCACCTGGTACCGAGTAACCGCCAAACCCCACTTTACAATTCATTATATTTTACGTAAACATCAGTCACAATGTTTATGTCATTCACGCCATGCTCAAAAGAGTTTGAGCCCTGTCAAGTCCTAAAAGTTGACATTTAAACTCAGGTTTACTTACAGTACCTATTTCCTGCCCTGGCGTCAAGCTTCAGTCAACATCAGTGAGAAGCGCTGACATGTTTTACTTATCTTGAGTGAATACTGGATGTGAGTCATGTTCTGCCTGCCTCATTTCTTAAACTAACAAAGGGAAGCACTGCATTTTTTTACACAAAGACATGTGATCATGTACAGACACATTTCTTCCTCAGTCACACATTGTGACAATGACCACACGAGCAAAGTAGAACATTACATAATTAATGGACATTAGCAAGACAATAAACATAATATTTTTTCCCTCTTCTGCAACCAAATAAATTCAATGGTCTTTATTAGAATTACGCGCAGCCAGGTTTAGGAAAAGCACAAAGCGGTGACTTGTGTGTTGGTGTAAATTTCCCATATGTCCACGTGGGATAAAAAGAAAAACAGATGATGAGGGGGTTTTTGCCCGGCTGTTTTTCTGATTGTAGTCCCCACACTCCTCAAAGGTTTCAGCAGATAAACCATATGCGTGTGTTTTGGCAAACACAGGACATGCTGGCAGGATAAAATCGTAATCATCCCACCTTCTTGTGTGAATGACATGCACGTGCATTGTCTTGCAGGCCGACTGGAGAGGGAGCGGGACGCAGGGAATTCAAAGCAAAAGCGTTCCATGTGTGCCAGTGAGTGAGTAAATTAGTTCCATGCCACACACACACTCACTTCACGCACGTCTCCCATGATGCCAATGCATCCCAAATGTAGAGGGAGAGGAAAGGAGAGGGAAGGGGGTGGTAGGACCTTGCACGGACTGAATGATGTCAATAACACACAATGCCCGAGGGGAGCGGGCTGGGTGATTGTTGTGTGTCTGAGGGTGCTCACCTTACAGCCTCCTTTGTGTTGCCTGCCTTTTCTCAGTGTCCACAGGAGGCAAGGGACACACTGTCATGCTCCCTCAGCCTTGTCTTTGTGTCAACGTGTGTGCGTGTGTGTGTGTGTGTGTGTGTGTGTGTGTGTGTGTGTGTGTGTGTGTGTGTGTGTGTGTGTGTGTGTGTGTGTGTGTGTGTGTGGCTTCCTGTCTGTGAAATCCTGTGCGTGACAGTGAGACTGCGTGAATCAGCTTGTGAGAAAACAAGTGCATGTCTGCGACGGAGTGTGCGCCCTAGGAGTTTCCTGGTGTAACGAAACTCAGCAACCGCGTGTTGCTTGCCGAGTGTGTGTTCATGTGTTCGTTAGCGCGTGGGTCGGATTATTCCCGAATCAAATCCTTTGACATAAATACTTGAAATGATGTTGTTTATGCAGCCACGACAGCCTATCCTTTCTCCCCATCGCTCAGCCGAGCTTGACCTCAGTCGCCGAGCTGCTCACTTTCAGTCTGGGCAGTGTTCCCTTTTGCTTTTTTCCCCCACCCAGCACCCCAGCACAATTCCAGGACTCTGAACCCCCCACGGCCCTTGCTCCACCCGTGTCCAGGCTTCTGTCTTTTTCCACGCAGGACGAGAAGGATCTGAGTGTGTTCGGGGAGGCCGAGGAGCGAGTGAGAGGCACCCGAGTTTGACTCTGGAGGAAATGTTTGCTCCTGGGTGTGTGTCTCTCCGGGGGGCTTGGAAGCGACCTGGGGCAGGACACTGGGGATCGCAGCCCAAGGAGCTCCTCTTGGGCTTTAGACAGAGCAGCAGTCAATTCCTCCCTCTCCTCGCACTCCCTTCTCACTGTCTCCTGGAGCACCGCCACCTGGAGGGAAATGGAAGGACTGTATAAACACTGATTCAGTGCACTGAGTCATTCTTCAGTCAGAAAACCACGTTGTTCGTGGCTACAGAAAAATAAAGAGGTGACCATTCTGAGCACATCACTGACACTGACACTCGGTCAACAAGACCCTCGCAGGCAAGTTACCCTAGCACAGTTACAGTGGTAGAGTATTAATAGCATGAGGCACAGCCATCATATTCTCACAGGAGAAAAATACATAATGTACGAGAGTCCTATTAAGAAGAGGCAAACCCATGAAGCAAAGGTACAAACTGTTCTGATGCAAACTGAGAAATACACAAATGTAAGGTACACGTTCAATTATCCTACCCAGAATCACAAAACAGCTAGAAACAGAACTTGTGTGAGCAGCTGTGATGGGAGGTCGACATGTCGTACATTATACTGCTTAGAGCTACAGGTCTACCGAGAAATAAAAGCCCCTTTCACTCAATCAGGCCTGACTGAAATAAACTACAGCTCTTGTTATGTGACAGCCTGTGTTCACTTCATGTCCTGAGCCAGAGTTTGAAAATAAAAATCTGCTCTGGCAAGGACCTTCGAAGCGTTCACATTTCCTACCAGTGCATAAATACTGCTTACTGGCTCATTAAATTACAAACATGTGCCGTTTGAATGGTTTACATCATTACAACCATCTGCTGTCTGATAACAGACACCTGGCGCATGCATCTCCAAAAGGTCTGGTGAAAAACCTCAATACCAGAATTCAACAGATACTTCATGTTTGGCCCATGTGTTCTATGAAGACAGTAAACAGCAATAGGTTCATGTACAAATGTATAAAGTAATCAGAGCTACACAGCTTAAACAATGGTGTTATATCGTATAATATTGTATTACAGTATCCAATATTTAAAAATGACTTCCATTACAAATAATCATAATGGGTGCTAGTATCTCTGTGTACTTGCAAACAATAATAATTTGTCAGTTAAATACATACAGGGAGCAAAAATAATAGATGAATAGATTAAATTAATATACTAGTGAG
>NC_040893.2:12303048-12430548 GCF_900634795.4 Betta splendens
AGAAAATAATATACGTGTCCCGTAAAGCACAGAGCTCAGACAAAGCTTAAATTACACTGTAGTAACAGTAACACCAGCATCACGCATTTCAAACAACGTGTGGAGTTCAAACAAACACTAAACATAGAACCTCTGAAAATAACTGCAGCCCAAACAATGTTATTCATGAACCTTATATATCTAAATATAAATCAGCGACTGTCAGGGGATTGAAATACATCAGCATTAAAGTCTCACATTTCTGTGAGACTTTAATGCTGTCCTCTTTCTGCTTCGATTTGTTCTTCACTTGAACCCCATTGATTTACCTCAAGGCGGTCAGGAGGTGCAAAAGACTCTCCCACACTGTTTGACTAACAAAAGACAGATTGGCTGCGTGAGTATTTAGTTTATGTAGCATAAAACATGGGTGGTCTCAGAGCCTCATAATCTTATCCACATTGCGTGTGACAGGATCCTCTCTAGTGAACTCCTCTGTACAGTGACAAGGCATGCTGTACTACATGTCTGCTTACTGTAACACACTACAGCTACACAAATGTATGTGAAATGGTTTCATTTATGTGCCTTTATTGTACATATTTAATAAAATAACCATATGCAATGATTTTAATAAGGTTAAAAACATGGTCATCTGCAGAGTGCCATGAACGGAACAAAAAGTGCCCACTAAAGTGTATGTATGTATTTTTCTTCACAGCCAAAGCAAAAAATATTCCAGCGGAACCGACCAACTGCTTGGCAGGACTAGTCCTGAGCAAAGAGGTACAGAAGCTTCCCAGCTCACGGCACATGAACAGACGCGAGGAGATGTGAGGGAGCGGAGGCCTGTTTATAGACTGATAACAATCACAGTATGAACTCAGTGAGAGCCACTAATGGTTCTGTGTGATTCCACTGTTCTGAAGAAACTCAATGGGACGTTTTTGGCAAACACATCATGGAATGTATTAGGCCCAACAACAGCCCCCGTGGCCAGTACTGATCCATGAAATAAAACACAGACCATGATGCAATCTATGAGTCCTACAAACAGCCTGAGGGCATCCCTGCCAGCGTTTCTTTAATTGTTCTTATAACTGAGTTTATTGTATAATTTGTAGTAATAGGACTGATGTTAGTGGGATAAATTACCTTTGATGCCATTTGCTGCCCAAAGTCTTCCTCTATTTTGATCAGCTCTCGCCTGTGAGACTCTAACAGTCCCTCTCTGTAAAGACAAACAGACAGATAGACAGGAACACACACTGAAATCAGAAACTACTGAGACCTTTGATTCATTCAAGTGTCTTATTTTGTAATGACAAGAATGTATTGTCCATAAGGGAATGTCTCATGACACTTCAAACATCCTCTGTGATGTTAGGAAACAGATTAGGCATCAGAGATCAACATCAGCACATGAAGATGTCTATGTTCAGAAAGCTGCCATGTGACACAGAGGCGCTGAGACACACAGACACAGTCCGCTCCAGCTCCAAGTCCACAAAAAGCTGCACACCAACAAAAGAATGCACAGAATGCAGTGAAAGTTTAATCTAAAGTTTTACGGAGGCGGCTGGGAAAGAATAAACATCTCAGAAAGAAAAAATATAAGAAAACATGGAAAAAGGAGGGTACAATTTGTTGATATTCTGTCCAAATATGTCCTTTTGGCAGCTGGTCTGGCTGATAAGATGTAAAAAGGCATAAATAAGACCAGGCAGAGACAAGCTGACAATTTATTACAAACCATTCATGCAGTCTGAACTGAGTGACTGGCAGTCACTCAAAGCACCGAAATCAGAGATGTAGCTTTAAACACTCGCCGGCACACTGAATAGTAGGTCATTGCCGTCTTATAAAGGGTTCATACTGCTGTTGTTTGGGTATTCTTGGGGAAAAATATCAGTTTCTATCACACGCATGAACATGGCTTGGTTATTTCAGTGTTTCACACTGTGGTGTATGAAGATAAACACAAACAGCACAGTCACACACATGCATCAAAAAGCTGTACAATGCTTTGTGTATGTTAGGAGGTTCATCTGTGGGTGAGCATGAGGTAATGTGTCTGTGTGAGCAGATGTCTGTGTGTGTACAGTCAGCGCTCTGGACTCTGTTTATATCTGATACTAGTGGAGATGATCCACAGCATAATAAAGAGCAGCAGCTACATTCCATCTCTTCCTACTCGGGGCAGACACAATATTATTCACTCCACTGGCTCTGGCTAATCACATCAGCCTACTCAGCACACACACACGCACACACAGAGATAGAGGAACACACAATAGATGCACACACATGCATGAAAGATCCCAAAGAGTTGCAAGTTTGGTGCCAGGATCAGACTCCCAACGCTGATGTAAGTGTAAAAGATGGGTTTCAGAAGGAGGAGATAAGCTATAAAGGTCCTGGAGCTGTTACATATGTCACCAGAATGGAACGCCTTCTCATAGATAATATAGTGTCTATAATGCTGTCTGTTCAGGGGTTTTGCAGTGAAGTCTTAGCTGGTAGAAAACACCTGATGTGGGATTTAGCAGCATTTGCAGCTGAAGCCTTTTTTATATACAAAGTGCTGATGCTCGCAGAGTATCCCTGAATTTCAGTTTGATCTCCGATTATGAAAGAAAGAACCCCGCCTAGGTAGCACAGGAGATGATTTAGAAATGTACGCTTCTGTGTGTGTGTGTGTGTGTGTGTGTGTGTGTGACCCCCCGGAGAGCGTGAGCGTGCAAATTCAGCCCTGAGAAGGAGGTCTGGGGGGATTACAGGGAGGAATGATGGGAAAATCTGGGAGCACTCTCTCATTTGCTCACACGCCAGGCTGCTTTTAAGGACAGATGAGTGAGCAGTGTGGTGTGTGACTGTGTGCGTGTGTGTGTGTAGAGAGGGACCGCTACCTCATCAAGAGGCGCATTCCATTTTTCCACTTCGTGCCGATAGGATCTTTTGTGCACACGCAGACAAAGAGGACTGACTCCGCTGCAAATAATGTCCGATCTCTACCGCGGCGCTCAAGGGCAATCTTAAATAGTTCGTATTGTGTATGAGTCAACAATGCAGATCAGCAGTCAACAGGAATCTGTCTGACATCATCTCACACATCCTCTAGCCTTAGTTTTCAGGGACATAAACCCCCAGCTGGAAAGATGATTAAGATGTTAAAGTTAAAAAAAAATCTTCTCACTCATGTTTTCGAAGCAGGAAAAAGCTGCCCTGTAAAAAAATATGACATGAATTTACAGCAGCAGTGATTTATGACAAGCGAATAAAAAGAGCCACAATAAAAGTAAAGGCCCAGACAAGAATGATATAATAGTTTCCACTCTGGAGAAGCAGGAGAAAATGGAGGAAATATAGAAACACACAAACAAAAAAAAGAGAAGCAAACATTGCTGAAGGAGGTTCATGATTATTTTGTTGTTGACCTTTTATTTGGGGTTCTTTTCTGGGATTAACTGAGTGGAGCCTAAGGCAATAAAGCGCTTTACTGTACAGGGAAATGCAGAGAAGACAGCTGCTTGAAACCACTTGAAACAAGTCCTCTCAGATTCAGCAGATGGATGAGGAACTCACAGATACTCATGACCCCGCTTGACTTTTCAATCTTTCACTTTCTGCCACTTTTTCTCTTACTTCTCTCACTTTGGTGATTTTACTGAAACGAGGGCTAGCTGTCATGCTACGTGTGTGTGTGTGTGTGTGTGTGTGTGTGTGTGTGTGTGTGTGTGTGTGTGTGTGTGTGCGTGCAGGAGACAGACAGGCGTTCCATGTAGCGGCTGCAGCCACAGTCAAAGCCTCCCTCCTCACCTGCCTCCCACCCTCTCTCGCCTGTCGCTCCGTTTTTCCTTCCTCTCCTCCTCGTGACCTCGCGCGCTATTCTCTATCCTCCCTCCTGTCAATCATTTTCTCCCTTTTCCCTGCCTCCCGTTAGGCCCAGTCCTGCCCCGGCTTTGGGAAACAATTGTCTGCTTGTTACTGCGCTCTGGCTTTTCACTGTCAGCTCACAGCTGGCTTTCATCAAGGTCCACATCGGCACTATCCAAGCTAAACACATTGACTTATATCATGTGGTCATTTTTGCTCTTCCTATCTAGATGATGAAAACACATAAAGACATGTGATCAAATTCACACAGTTAAGAATAGGTGAACCATTTTAGATTATGAAAAGGTCAGATTGAGACTGAAGCAACAAGAAAGCACTGTAACGTTATTATCTACACCATATTTTTAGTATATTAAAGCCTGGCTCAGCTACAGTACTCCGTAATATCCATCAATCACAATGTGCCAGTACATTATACAGTACATCTCCAGAACTGTGCTTACAGCAGAATGTCAGGACAACACATCCATCATAGCGGATGTTGCAGTGTCACGTGACCTGACAACCTCATCCATTTCCTCATTTATAAATATTATTACATTTAGAAAACAATTTGGGGCATTTGCAACGGTATTGCATAAACTGGTCTATGTGTTCTTGATTAAATCAAGCGCAGAGGGTGGGTTCTGTGTTCAGAGTGTAACTAGCGTAATAGACGTCACATGGTGATAAAGACGAGACCAATAAAAAGATTCCCACTTCTATGAATAAACTCCATGACAACGGCTGCTGAGCCATCTCATTAAAAAAACACATCATGCTGTATATGCAAATACAAAAATATGACACTTAAGATATCACTTATTGATCTATTTCACTCCTTACCGACCGCTTCCTCAGACCATTAACTTTGTTTCAGAGGAGATAAGTGTATTGTTCACCCAGCTTGAGTAAAGTGCCCTGAGGTCACAAGCCAGTCAATGTGCTTGAGAGCACATCCACTGGGAGAGTTGGTTCCACTGTCCCTGTGTGGCACACGTGAAGCCATAAACCTTGTAAGTCTGTCACCAGTGGAGACTCCTGGTCCAGGAATTTGAGCTCTGCTCTGCTGGATGATAAGTTAGAGCGGGTAGCAGTTTTATTGTCTGGTGTCAGAGGCTGAGGAGGAATGTGTTTCTGTAGGAATCCGCCTGTAGCTGATGTGGAGTCGTTCGTTATGTGGAAAAAGAGGCCCATGCTGCAGTAACACACACGTCAGGTTTGTATATTTGTGTACATCGCCAATTTATGGGGCACAAGTGTAACCTATGGCGTTCAGCATGGAGCTGGCCTCCTCTATGGACACAAGTAGGAAATCACCTTCGTTCAGGGCCTTGGTTTGTTTTTACAGGATGTCAAACAAGTTATAATGCTGTGATGAAAATCCCACAATGCATTATATTAAAAATGTAAGATGTAGAAACAAAGAAGATTAACTGAGCAAAAACTAACGATGGCGGAAAGCTTTTTAGTTCGTACTGTAGCACAAGAGAGGAATACATGACATGAAGTCACACTTACACTTACTTACTATACAGATTCCTGGCTCAGCCTTTACTGTATGTAACTGTATTTATTAGGCTTCACATGTCACAATGCGTCTTTTTAACTGTTTTTGATTATGTTCCTCTGCCCTGTCCTTGCTGTTGTTTGTGAAGTAATTTCTACAGCCACTAGTCTGTGTTTGTGGTTTCAAATCCACGACAGTCATTATGACCGAACCACTGATCTGATTCTTCCTATTTCTACTTCGTTCTTCATTATGGATCAGTTTGTGCGGTGGCCTATTTACTGGGGTAAAAACATCACATTATAAAATACAATAGAGCCGTCACATCCTGACCTTTCTGTGCTCAACTCTGTTGTTTTCTCCTGGAGCCTCTCCAGGGTTTTCCTCAGTTGCATCACTTCCTGCTCAGCTGAGGAGCACTTCCGTGCCATTTGTTCTTCTCTTTGCTGCCATGACAACAGCTGCTCCTGTATGGCGTCACGCTTTTGTTGACATGACAACCACATCTCATGTTTCTCCTCCAACTCTGCTTTAAACCTGTTGAAAAGAGGAAGAGCACATATACCGTGTAGTACCATATTGTAAGATACAGATTATCTTCACACGCAAAAAAAACCCAAGGAGAAGAAACTTCAATTCAAATACTCATTACGGTTCTTGTTTTGTCTGGGAAAAGTAGCTTAGAGGACAGAAATGGTCTGAAACGGTATCAAAGATGTTTTTCCTTTATCAGGTAAGAAATGAATGAAGATAAGAATATCTGGGGGAGGTAAAGAAAGACAAGGAACATCAAAATCCACAGGACGAAAAACCTCACCCCATCTCTGCTGGAACTAGCTAAAGATTCACAAAACTGAGGCGAAAACTACTCGAACAAAGTAAAACTGCAGAGATTGGAAAGCCAATCAGCTTAAAAGCAGCAGCTCCTAGATAGCGTCTACGCATCGATTCGTCTGCAGAAAACAAGGCCAGATAAACGCTATCTTTGGGCCCATGGGGTCTCCAATCTTTGGACACTTTGGAGAATTATTGTCTCCTATTACGTTTTCCTTGAGCTATGTCAGAAAGTGTCTGAAATAGCCTCCACCACCCCCCAGTGGAGTGCTATCATATGTTGAGCTGTATAGGAGCTAGAGGGTGAGATCAGAGACTGCTGTGTGGGAAGGGAAATAAATCAGCAGTGTAATTGAACACACCAGGCTGCCCGTGGCTTAGAAAAAGAATACCAGCCGATAGATATCATGTGAAAAAATACACACCCCACATCCATCTAACGCCTACGTAGCGAGATGAGAGGCTCCGTGTATATATGTCTGTCTGTGGGCGCACACATGTGGGTTGGGTGTGTGCACGCATGTGTGTGCCTGCGTATTAGCGAGGGGCACTCCACCAGAAGTGCCTCTGCAAATATCCCCGGCGCACGTGCGCGCGCGCGTACAGCTGAACGAGCGCGCACGTGCGAGAACTTCGCGCCGACCGAGAAGTGCCTCCATCTGTTGCGCCGTCCTCACACGAGACCGAGCCTGAGACGTCCTCAGCCGATGCGGGCGCAGACCCCCCCCCACCACCGCCGACACCACCACCACCACCACCCACCTCTCTCTGGGAGGAAGGTGAGGAGGAACGGGAGGGATGGGAGTGAAGTAGACCTCGGTTTACCGCAGCAGTTGCTGTCTGTGCGCCTCCTCCGAGAGCTCCAGCTGCGACAGCTTCTCATCACCCGCGCCCTTCTGCTTCCTGGAGACACAACATGCGTGGCATCTTATTTTTAAGCATTTGCTGAGTCAGAATGTTGAACACAGGCTGTCACGGTCACCGTCTCTCTCACAAGGAGACGTATTTCACCTTAGGTGCGCTAGTATCTGACAGCAGGGCACGACAAGAACATCCAGCCACAACGTATGTTTTTACAATTCACTGTCTCTGAAAAGTACTTAGGTAAGACAAAAACATCCATACGGTTGCGTGCGCTGGAATCTCCATGTACGATCTGCGCCTAGCGATGAATGTTCCCTCTGGGAGCTGCAGGAGTTTAAGAAAGCTCCCTATAACCACTCTAGTCATTTTCTGACTCAGGAACTTCATCGTTGCGATTTTAAGTCTTGTGTGCGTGCAATTGTGATTTTCTTCCGTGTAGCTGCGGCCTCGCTCCGTACAGAATAATTCAGAAAGCCCTTTAAGTTCTACTCCTGCGTGCCATTTCAGCATGCGGCTCTCCCACCTCCTGTGCACGCACACGCACACACACACACACACACACACACACACACACACACACACAGGCTCTGCCACAGCCCTCCTAACCCCGGCGGCTTCTCGGCCTAATCCGTCCTCTGGCGGCATGATCAGTTAATGTGTTTATGCGTGTGTGTGTAGCTGGCTGTCTAGCCCCGTGACCTTGCAGCCACACGCTATGAGGATACAGAGTGAGAGGTTTTACACGCCTGAGTTCCCAGTCAGTCACACACACACACACACACACACACACACACACACACACACACACACACACACACACACACACACACACACACACTCAGAGTAATAGACCCGCAGCTGTTTGGCACCAGTTATCAGCCTCTCTTTCTTTGTACCTTTCATCAAACATCTCTATCCCATTTCCCCTCCCTGTCTCTCTCCCCCATTCTCTCGTGCTCTTTGCTCCCTCTTTTAACCTCCTTTTCCTCCTGTGCTGTCACAGATACTGGTGATTTACAGCGCGTCCCATTCTGCGCCTGCATTCAGCAGCGCTACATTTGTTCTTTACAGTCCACCCTGCGCGTCCCTTGTCCCAAGATCACATGATATCTGACCCACAGCTGCTGTTTCCAATACTCTTTATCCTCTGTCAGCTCAGTTAAAATAAAAAAGGAGCACACAAAGATGAACAAGGAGAAACCCAGAGGGTGATGCTTTACAGATCAGCGCTCTGAAGTCAAGTGCACAGTGCAGTAAGGGAGTTCCACAGCACATTTTGTGGTTGCAAGTGTACGTATGATGAAGGTGACACATTAATAGTGGGTGTGTGAGTCCTTTCAAAGTAATATTCTATGAATTTGCATGAAACTGAGTTGTTTAAACGTGTGACATTGCTATCTCCATCTGTAAATATTTGCATTGGTTTAACTAAGCAAGAGTAAAATAATAAATTACAAATCAACAAATATGACGTCTTCCTGAGAAATAAGTTTGTTGTTGGCACGAATGGGCAGCCACTTAATCACAGCTTGACAACAGACGTCGCTCAAATTACGGAAACGGCCTTCAGATGCCTATAAACGGTTAATGAGACGCTGTGAACGACATGTTGATAATTTGGGCGTAATTAAACCTGTCAACTGGTCGAAGAATGCGTCATAAAGTGGGAGAAGAACAAACACATGGCTGCGCCGCCGCAGGTCGGAGGGAGGAGAACTGAACGAGCGCCGCCGCTGATCCCGTCTGAACAGACGGGCGGCAGATGTCGCAAAACGTGGTGAATCTCGACACCAAAATTGCAATGTACCAGCGTCACCCCCGCTGCGTCTCCCAGCACTGTGGTGGATGCCACAAATGCCAGCAGCGCCACATAAGAGTGGAGAACCTGCATCTCAGGAATGTACCGACACTTGTGTGACATGTGCTCGTATCATCAGAGCCTGGACAGACACGGAAAGGGAAACAAGAAGGGTGAGATTTCTTTTCAATTTAAAAAAAGAAAAGAAAAAAAAGGAGGAGGGAGACTTCCTCTCCCCTTAAAGGGCTGGGGCAGATTTCCTATGAGTTAAACTGACGACTGCGCCCGAGGCAGATGGTGGAGTGAGATCTTGTGGGGAATAAGGTCCTTGGATACGCTGAGATCAATAGTTACTACAATAACACAGGGATTGACACATGATACATGCACACACACACACACACACACACACACACACACACACACACACACACACACACACACACACACACACACACACACACACACACACACACACACACACACACTTAATGCATGCACGCACACACATGCACAGATAAGCAGTGAGCAGTTACCGTTATGAAAACAAGCTGTATCACATCAATCACATCAATCCTTTGCTCTTTCCCTCTTGACCTTCTCTCGTTCCATCAGCCACTCTTTTATCTCCACTCCCTTGCTCAGTGCATCCATCCTGTCTTTCATCTATCCCTCCCTTCCCTATAATCCATCCTTTCAACCTGGCCTGCATCTGTGCTGCAGGATCCACGAGTTCGTCCTCTGATGAAAGAATGAGCTCAGTGTCTCCTGCCAATCAGAGCACAGCAGGACGGTTCCCACACCTTTTTAAATACATATCGCCCAGATGTTACAGACAGGACTTTGTGACGCTCTCTGGGGTCCTTGTGATATTATCAGAGCGCCCTCAGGCAAATGTCATAATGCAGCTGGCCAAAGCTCCTACTTACTACGGCTTGGCTCGGTGGTCATTGGAAGGTGTTGTATGTCAGGTGCACAACTAAAAGTGAAAACCAGGTGTGTGTGTGTGTGTGTGTGTGTGTGTGTGTGTGTGTGTGTGTGTGTGTGTGTGTGTGTGTGTGTGTGTGTGTGTGTGTGTGTGTGTAAATAGTGACAAAACAAACTGCCCTTGACTGTCTCTCTGGCATGCTGATGAGATCACATGGTAGGATCAGACGCATTCCACAGCCGCTCACTGTCCTTACAGCGCCCCTGAAATATTTATGTATGTGCGTTTCCAAGGCAACACGTTGGTGCTATAGAAACATAACAGGTGTGGAAAACCAATGCCTGATGGAGGTAGGGGTTAAAGGTCAGGGAGTTGTCATGCCAACACATCTTGCACATAAACAAGCTGGTACTTTGAGCCACTGGATCTTGAAAGACAATCAAATTGTTCGGCTCTGGAACTGATAAGATGGAGCGTGAACACACACTAGTATTTAAACTGCACTGGGATCTTTAAATATTTTAATACATATATAATGACAATACTTCCACACTGTTTGATGCAAAACCTTGCGTAGTGTGCTTTTATTACCTTGTATGTTTCCTGCAACAATTCATGTTATTGATTCAGTGAATGCATCTTCTGACCTTAAAAATATATTTAAAATATATTTATTTCAGTGTCACCGTGTGTAAGACGTGCAGCCCTGTTTACCACTCTACAAACATGTACACACACATGCAATACAGCCTCTGATTTAAGCTTACCCACACCACCAGGCAGCATAGCTTAAGGCTGACTCCGCTTATAAGATACTACGTCCATATGTCAGCGTGGGTTACATGTGATTGGACACCCTCTATCCCCCTGTCTCAGCCCTGATCCCTGAGTTAGGCAGATGTGCACATTCCACAGACGTGCAGTATGAAGGAAGATGAGTTTCACACCTCCAGGCAGACCAGTATCACTGGTTAATGTGTGTGTGCACTGATGAAAATGAAATGAGAATGAAACGATCTAGCTCATCAGAATCTGGGCAAATTCAGCTGATGAAATAAATTAATTAGAATAAAAGAGAGAGTGTGATGCAAAGAAGTACAGGCGTAAGAAAATCATCACAGGCGAGCAGAGGGAAGATTAAATATTCATGAAGAAATTAATGTTTCAGCTGACGTCTTCTGGGTTAAGTAGTCACAAATTATCAGACAGGAGCAGCTTTACTCCAGTGAAACCACCGCTGTGTTAAGTGCCCCTCAATTAAACAGGATAATATTCTTTAAAAAGCACAATTGTGCACACACATTCAGAATCCAGAGCACTGCAGGATGCGGTCTTTACCGTGACTGAAGCACAAAGCACCTTGAAAAGAAGAGAACGCCAGCAAAGTAAAGGTCAAATAACAAGGTTTATGACAAAAAATTGGAAGCGAGTAGGAGAGAGTGATGAGGAGGTTATATAGTAGAGGCAGGAGGAGGAAACATTAGTGAGCAAATGGGTACTTCATCTGTAGTCTGTCAGGTCAAGTAGTCCTTTAATGCTTTGATTCCCAGAGAGATGCAACAGTTCCTCCCGTCGTATGTTTGTGAGTGTTACGTACTTTGAGCTTTTGCCCGTACGTCTCTGTGACTCTGCACAAATATTTGAAGCGCTTGATTTTTCAAATATTGCAACTGACGTCAAGGAAAAGATTAAAAGCATTCTCTGTTCGTGTTAAAATAACAGTGCGGGGAGGCGTGCAAACATTTACAACTGCTGCCACTGCAAAGTGCAAAACAGCGAACAAATATGAATAAACGGACCAATGTGTAGTTCTTCAGGGAATTAGAACCTGTTGATGGAATATGGATGGAGGTAAAAGTTGACTTACAACAAAACAGCCTTAATATTGAAGCCTAAACAAAGATTCTTCCATTGCAAAAAAGTATAGAAGCTACTAAGAGAAGTTAAAAAAAAAACGTATTTACTGGACATTTCCCAATTTACAATTTGTGTTGTTTGTACAATGTGAGAGTTTTGGCCTTTGTGAGGTAACTTCCTGTTCCCTGACCGGTCTACACACGTCAGTCACCTAGAACCCATTTGTCACATGCTCTATGTTGGTTGGTTCATCGAGTACTGTTCACTTCCAGTTCATGCCCATTGGTTGGTTTAGTTTCCTGTTATATTTTGCCCAGTATGACTCAATGACAATAGGCCATTTGTCAATTGAACTTACACCATTTAACGATCATTTGAAAAGAATACGAGGCAAAAATATTTCAGAAGCTGCAAAAAGGGTGAAATTTTCCTAAAACCCAAATGCTTGGTGCGAGTGCTGACAGTTCAGCTCCTCTGACGCTGCACCTCAACACCACGTGTGTGCGGAATGTGAGCACTTCCTTGTTTGGGTGGTGCCCGTGGGACTGTTCCGAAAGTTCTGTTGGGTTGGAAAGAAAAAAACAAAAAAAAAAACAAAAAAAAAACAGAGCCAAACCCTTTGACCAGTGTTTACCCAGCATGCTCCGAATGCCGCCATCCACCTGGACACACGCTCAATCTACTATGCGTGTGTTGTGTGCGTGTTTTACCACTTACTGTAAACACGTCAGCTGCTGAGTTACGCGATCGTAATCTTCCCTCATTTTCTGAACCTCCTCGCTTGAATTCTTCAGCTCCTTCCTCAGTGCTGTACACACACACACACACACACACACAGAAACATGTTTGAGTTTTCCTGACATGATGAAAACATTGTTATATATTGTGAAAATGTCCCTGCATACACAATAATAGCCAGGCGCGTTGCCAAGGGACTGTTACGCAGTAGATTTCCATGAAGAACGCAACAGGAAAGACAGGAGACACAGGCAGACAGGTGCTGTATTCACCGTCTCTTTGTTACTGGGAGCAGAGCAGGAAACCCCACGCCCAACGAAGCTGCCTGCTCCGCAACCGTGAGGAGCAGAGCATCCACACGGAAGGAGTGTGGAAAGAGGAACACAGCGAACACAAAAGTAATGTGCGAAAAACCGAGACGTAATGAAGCCGTTTCAAAGGGGAGAGAGCAGACAAAAGGGATGTGTTTAGCACAGACAGCGTGAAGAAATCTGTGCTCAGGGGCAACTATGAAACACTACACCACAGTGGAGCTGTCGCTGTGGTTTCGTGTCTCACATGAACTGTGATTTATTGCTACTGCCTGCTCTCCTCGCTGTCCGTGCGTTTTCATCGTGACGGACACTCTAACGTGTGCACAGCAGGAGGCTGCAGGAACGAGCAAGAAGATGATGGGAATGGCCTCTAAAGCAGCGCTTGAACATAGCAGAGCGGAGCGTGTGAACTCCTCCAGATAAAAAAATCCTGATCAGAGCGTGGCACCGTGGGACACACGCATATGAGGCGAGGTCCTGCTGTGACCTTCTAAATGTAGGCGTTCAAAAACAAGTTACATTTATTAAAAACACACAGGGGAGCGCTACCTACAGTAGCAGTCAAACTGCGGCGGTGAAGCTAATGTAGCTCCAGGCAGGAGGGGATATCACGCAGGACAACAGCATTCAAATTGAAGTCTGACCAGTGAAGAACTTCATCAATGAGTGATGATCTAATTAATAGAGACCCTGAATTGGCCCAGGGGCCACAGTGAGTACTAGAGCTTGTCTAAACCATCAGCGCCTAAAGGGCCACGCAAAGCGCTCCATGCGCCCTCCATGCGACTCTGCCACCGGAGCCTTTCGTTCCCGCCGAGGCCCGCGACGCGTGACGCCACAGCGAGCGACCCGCTGAGAGGTTCCTGATTGGCTGATTGGGTCACAGCCTGCTCACAGTAGCGTTTGCTGTGTTCTGAAGCGCACGTTTGAAGCCTGTCTGGATTCTTTAATGCCAGAAATGCAAAATGCCTTCATGAACGTTATGCACAGAAGAATAACACTGTCATGGAGGTCACAGAGGTTTGATTGCTTGTCCTCCACTTTTAACTTGGTCACAGGTAAAGAAGAAGAAAAAAGGTAAAGAAGAAGAAAAAAGAAAACTTATTAAAAAATAATAATATAAATTATTATTATTATTATTATTACTATATCCATTAGTATTCTATGGGAGCTTTGCTGCTGGGTAAAAAACAAAAAAGCATCAACAGACAAAAGCTGTGTGTGTGTGTGTGTGTGTGTGTGTGTGTGTGTGTGTGTGTGTGTGTGTGTGTGTAGATTGTATATTGAGAGTGTGTGGCTAGCTATTCACATAGATAATAGAAGTGTGTGTAGTGTGTTTACATGTGCGTGTGTGTGTGTGTGCGTGTGTGCAGATTGTATATTGAGAGCGTTGTCTTTGAGGGTCCTTCAGAGCGGTGCGGCAGCCGGCAGGGCACAGTGGCTGCGGCTCTGGAGAGCTCTTAAACTGTTTCAGCAATGTCAGCCTGACATTCTGTTCCGCCAGGTCTTTGTTTTTCTTGCACACTCATTGTTTCTCGCTCCCATTCTCGTCCTCACTCTCTCCCCTGTTCGCCTTTATCTATTCTTCCCCCTCGGCGCTCGTCTCCCTTCTTCTGTCCTAACTCTGGGGTAATTTCTGCCGTCTCGGCCCTCTCTCCGTCTCACTCGTCCTCCTCCTGCAGGACGGAGGGAGTGGAGGAGGTCTGCCTCAAAGTGGCAATAGACCCATAATTGCTTCGCGGTCACCGTGACACGGCGAGGTCCGTCAGGGTAAAGCAACACACTCTCGCAGACACCCACCAACTCGCACGCACTCTGACAGACGCACACAATAACGCACGCACTGGAAAAAAAGGCACGCAGGCAGCCAGTGCAGCAGGACGCACACAGAGAAACACACACACGCACACGTCCAAACACAAATAGTTGTGTAAATACTTGATGGAGCAGAAAAGCTCTGCGATGAAAGCAAAAGCAGCCTCTCTGGCTTCCTCTGCAGCGCTTCTATTATGTGTCTCAGTGCTCACACACAGACACACAGTGTAACGCGTCTGCTGAAAATATAGCATCAACTCGGTGGCAGCCGACCACCGAGTCACGGTAACAGCTTCAAAACATCGTCGGACTCGAGCGTTGGAGTGCTGCAGCTGCAACGCAACTTTATTCAACTTAAATACATATGTTTTAAAGACGAGTTGAGTTTATTACATGTAATAAACTATAATGTAGAGCTTGCACATTCTCCCTGTGTCTCTTTACTCCCACTTCCTCCCACATTCTGTGCATTCAGGTTAACTGGAGCCAGGCCGGGGGAATGCGTGTGTGCGATGGAGTGGTGATCCATTCAGGATGCACTCCACACTCATGATTTACTCCTGCACCCCCTACGAGGAAAAGTAGATTAAGACGCCTATAATATGAAAAAATCTACTTCGCTCCTGGCAACGTATGCAAAGAAGCAAGTTTTGATGCCACGTATTATCATGAGACGGCCTCGTTATACAGCTCGGTCACCTGTCTTTTGCTGATTCCATCTGGCTCTGGCAGATGTTTGCATCTTGCAATGATTTCTAGGTTATAATACATAAATGTCCCACCTCAATATTTATGTAACAGCAATCTTGAAATAACAGTATTAGGGGCTAACAGATGAAGATTAGGACCCAAACCAATGCAGACAGATTGGAAGGCAGTGCTGGTGTTTTTATGTTTCTGCTGTTAATATCAACACACGCATACAAAATTTACTTCCAAGGAGTTAAATAGCATTTAGACCAAGGACGGACCAGGATGTTATCAGCTGTCTGCACAAACGCACGCTGAGTCACAGCCTTTCAAATTAAAAGCCTCTGAGCTCAATTCCCAAACGTTGAGTGAAAATCCGCACATTGTCACAAAATCAAGCTGTCGAGTTGCACACGTCATCAGTGTAATTCAAGATTGAAAAAACTCACATTAATCCCAGAGGGAAATTATTTTGCAACTGTGATCGCTGTCACAGTTGGAGGAACACAGAAGGTAGGGAGATTAAAAATAAGACTGCTAACACATCTACACACACTCACATCTAATTACTAGTTTTATTATACATGTTATTGCCCAGAAGAAGATCAACCCTTTGAGACAGAGGAGGAGTTGTACAGGCTGATGGCCACCGGTAGGAAGGATCTCCGGTGGCGTTCTGTGGAGCCCCTAATAGTGACCAGCCTCTGGCTGAAGGTGCTCCTCTGTCCAGCCAGCACACTGTGTAGGGTGGAGGTGTTGTCTAGGATAGAGAGCAGTTGAACCAGCATCCTCCTCTCAGCTACAGCGTGTAGGGGGCCCAGCTCCACCCCCAGAAAGGTCACAAACAGAATTTCCCAATTTCATCTAAATGCTGCCAAGTCACGTTAGCATTTAAACATAACATCATCATAATCAACTTACTTAATGCAAAGAGAAAGTGTTAGTTTATTTCACTGTGACCATATGTACTCCGAGTGGGACTAGACGCATTCCTGGGTGTGTATTTCATTGCATCTGCTCCTTTGTGTACCAGCTGCTTTTAGGTTCACACCACTGAACAAACACGCACGCACAGAGCTTCAGTGCAACCAGCACACTTTCATTTTCTTTCTTTTCCTCTTCCAAATACTCCCCTTTATTCCTCTGCCACACACACACACACACACACACACACACACACACACACACACACACACACACACACACACACACACACACACACACACACACACACACACACACAGACACACTCACACACACACACATTTTAGTCTCTGGATGCTTCGCTGACAGCTATAGGACTCCATAGCACAGTTAAGCTAATATTTATTTCTTAGATTATTTGCTTAACTTTCTTTTTTATACAGGGCTTCACTTTTATGTGTGCTTCAGCTCTGAACTTTCCGTCCCATGAATCAGCCTCATACAGTGCACGTGTGTGTGTGTGTGTGTGTGTACCTGAGAACACCTGCGTGGTGCACTGCAGCATCTGAGCCCTGAAGCGCTGCCAGGCCTCCATCAGCCGGTGGAGGAGACCACGCACGTCGCTGAGCTCGCCGCCGGTGGAGCGGAGCGCGGGCAGAGCTGCTTCCAGGGCGCGCTGCTGCCGCGAACACGCAGCTCTGACACACACACAGAAATACCGGCTTGAGATTTCTGTCAAGATACATAACAGCTGAAATTTAACAAGCAGCATTTATGTGACAAGTCATTAAAAGGTGTGGTTCAGAAAGGCTGCAGCTGGAATTCCAGGCTGGCAGGGAAGCTCTCACCTCTCCCTCATTAACAAATGCATTCACTATGGTTCATAATCCGCAACTATTCCAGTGCAGTTTGTCAGTGTTTAAGAGCAAAACACTGTGATTATTGTTCCCTGGTGTAAATGTGTGTAGCTGCTGGTCTTGAGGCTGAGGATCTGTGAAGTGCATGTTCTGTACTTTGATGACCTTTACCAATGTCAGCACAGTTTGAGTACATTTTCAGTCTGACAGTTTATGACACTTTTAAGACCAGTGGGTGCTTTCTGCAGCTTTCTCCACATGTTTAGGTTCTGAGTACTTTGAATTACAACTGTTTTTTGACGAGCAATCAACAGAGGAACGTTGGATGCAGCTGAATTGTGTTCTGGAAATGCAGTTTTTTGGTTATTAGCAAATGAAAATCTATCTTTAAGTGACCTACCATTTCTGGTATCAGGTATATAAACAAACCATCAAAACAAATCTTTTAAATGAATAAGTGGTAGTTGAAACTAATAGCTATTTAAAGAAAGTTATTATTATACAAAAATTCAACGAACTCCTCATTTAGTATTTTAAAAACACTGCTATTGCAGCTTTTCCTTTGAAAGTAGACAGAGATTAAAACATGACATTTGACGTTCAGGTTCAATTGAAGAAATTACACTCTCGTTAGAGCATGCACTCAGGGGATTCAGACAGCCTGAGTGGAAGTGAGCAGCTAGAATAATTATGAACGAGTTATGGCCTAGTTAGCGCTCACTCAAACGTAGTTACGCTGTTCAGCTTCGGCTCTAAAGCGTCTAATGCACACGTTCTGCTCTCAAGCATCTGCCTGCACACGTTCAAACTGTCGACTGAACAGCGCTCAGAAATTACACGATTAATAAAAAATGAACAGTCAGGCGGGGCATTGAAGAATTAAAGTTGAATTTAGACAAAGGGAGATTGAGAAATTATGTAAGAGCTCTGTCCTGAAAAAAAGGTCACACCCTTGTTTTACAGCTTCCTCCCTTTCTCTGCCCCTCACATCTCTCACTCCAAAAGAAGTGTGTCCAGATGAAAAGCACTCTGAGCAACATAAAGGATCAGTAGCTCACACGCACACACGCGCACATGTTTAATCACGCCACACACTCATGCAGAGCATGGATGTGGAAAAGTGGAGTGATGGAAGAGAACATTCTGTTATTCCAAGAATACTTTGGAAGTAACATGTGGGCGAGAGCCACCGAGCAGTTTTCTGTTTTCTCACACACACACACACACACACACACACACACACACACACACACACACACACACACACACACACAGACGGGGGTGGTGGATGGAGACGCACACACGCACGCACACACCTGCACAAACACACACAGGCCTTTCCGCCCGCCGCAGACACACATCGTTACCGCGGCCGGGCCTCTGCGTGCGAAGTGATGTGGCGCTTTTCGAGCACTCGGTGGGGCGGAGTGCGCGTTGTTTATCTCATTCAGGGTTTGTGGCTTAAGGTGATCAAAAATGAAGCGAGCAGGCGAGGGAGGGGCGAGGGAGGGGCGAGGGAGGGTGGGGGGTGGGGGTTGAAAGCCGCGGTGTGCGTGCGTGCGTGCGCTGCTTGTCACGAGAGCCGCTTCTATGATGTCAGATGGCATCAATCGTACGGCG
This sequence comes from Betta splendens, assembly GCF_900634795.4. Classification (NCBI taxonomy): domain Eukaryota; kingdom Metazoa; phylum Chordata; class Actinopteri; order Anabantiformes; family Osphronemidae; genus Betta; species Betta splendens. Next base: position 12,321,653 of record NC_040893.2, read on the forward strand.
GACGGCACCGGATGAAGGCAGAGATATGAGCCAGTTCTGTCACAGATGATGAAGCAGAGACGGGGGGGGGGGGTGATAGAACCACCAGTGTTCATCCACCAGATAGTTTACTCATTTAGCGGCTATCAACGCCAGCAGCCGCCCTGAAAATCACTTTTACTCCCTGAAGCCTCATCTCCTCCCTCCCACTCTCCTCACCTCCACCACTCCGCTCCGCTCCTTTCCTGTCATTAAGTGCTCATAATTCTCCCTCCTTACTTCCAGGAAATTACCAGTGGGCCAGCTGGATTAACGGTCCCTGCCTTCCTCCATATTTCCAATCTCTCTTTTATTGTCTTCCCTCTGTCATCCCACACAGTTGTTTCCCATCTGCTCTGGCCGTCCTGAGATGGACTCCCCATCAGAATGATGCAAACCCATGCTCTGGTTTCTTTCTCCATTGTTTTTTTTCACAATACCCAACTCCCTCATGTCATTTATATCTACAGTATTTTATCACTGTGATTATTTCCTTACCGAAGCGTTTCGCCCATCTGCTTCTGTTCTCCGAGTAACTGCTCAGCATCCTCCTTTGTGGAAGTTGCTGCTGTCAGCCTGTTGTGGAAGACGAGAAAGATAGAAGGTGAAGGGTCATGAGCAATATTATAGTCATTAGAGGACCTAAGCTGAATCTAATGTCACAGTACTCCCATGTAGCCCGCAGCTACTAGAGGAACCAACTTTAATTACAGAGAGACGAGGGTCCATTTGATGGAATGGAATGAGATGAAAAATTAAAAGCTTCATCAGAGGTAACTGATACAAAGAGATGGGACCTCCCCCCCAAGCTAATCTTTCTGGTTAAGGATAATCCAATAAATTATGAATTATTATTCGAATGTCAGCAGAGACTGCAACGCATAAAGACACAGGTTTGGCATTAGCGTAGCCCAAAATTCCCCACAGTCCAACTGAGCCACTCCAATGTGATTATTTTCAGCCATACGCATTTAGAGTCTTAGAATGGCAAGACCAATTAATGAGTGTTTGCTCCACACTGTGCAAATGTTGGTTTATTATCGAAGGCCAGTAAAGTCCAGAGCTGCAGCTTTTATTTGGGAGCATAGGTCTAAAAACAGGTTCACGGCTTGTGTTTGCATGACTGCTTCTGTAAAATACTACACACACACACACACACACACACACACACACACACACACACACACACACACACACACGAGTGATGGTTCTGGGACGAACTCTTTGTCGACCGGCAACACGATCTGACGGACAGACTCCAGCGAGGAGCAATCAAACAACACACATAAACAATGGCACCGCGAGACTCGAACACTTAGAGAAACAGACACAACACATCCTGTTCTTTCGCTAAACACCACAAATAAGCCCTGACAGTGAGACAGAACAACGAACAAACACAACGAGTAGAAGCAACACACAGAGCAAGACAACGTAAATAAAAGCAGACGCATAATAATCACCAGCAACAAAGTTTGATCAAGACGCGTTTGATGGAGATGCGATGATCTCGCCGGGAGATTTTCCGCTTACTGGCAGAAAATGCAAAGAAACAACCGTGTGATGAAGCGCGCTGGGAAGAGTGGGACGGCAGCACAAAGAGCACAAATCTCCTCCATCAGAGACCAACAACGCCACTGTTTACACTGCAATGGAACATAACAACCGACTGCTGTAAACGTGACCCAGGTGCCACTGTTTTTAGGTCCACACAAGATCAATCAGCTTGAACACGTTCTAATTGTAAAGCTATTGGTCACCAGACTGAACACCTGAATGTGTTAAAATGTGGTTAAGAGATCAGGTTTGGTTTTATTTGCATGTTTCTAGTAAATCTGTGTGTTAGTACGTGTGTGAGACTAAGTGGGTACGACTTTGCTTTGAGCATTTGATCCTGACTGTTTGTGTGTTCACTGCTTTCTAAAGTCTGAGTGAGCCTGTGATCCTGTGTGTGTGTGTGCGTACATGTGCGTGCATGCCTTTGCTTTTCGAATGATGGCGGCCCAGACTCCCACTGTTCACCCATCTGTCCTCTCCAGTCCCGAAGCGAGATCAGAAAGAACACAGCCTTGAGACAGGCATGTGTGCGCGTGTGTGTGTGTGTGTATATGTGTGTTTATTTGGCACACAAATCTGTGCGTGTTGTGCGTGCGTGAGCTTGAGCTCCTGTTCCCAGGGCAGTGACTGTCAGAGGAATCACTAGGTAGAGTAGCACCAGAGAGTGCGTGCCAGATTAGAGTATCCACTACCAGCAGCCCAAATCAACTGCCTCATCAGAACATGTCACACACACATGCAGGACACACACACACACACACACACACACACACTGATCTGCTCAGTGTTTGTGAGCCACCACGTCCATGCGGTCATCAATGGCTGTTTCTGGGTCTACAGCTTAACATTTACAAGCATTATGCTGCCTCATATTTTGGGCGATTTAGGCCGAAGGTCAACATTACAAAGCCAAATTTAATGTTCCCCCCGAGGCTTATTTTCAGCCACTGGCTGTGCACAAAATGTTCTTGGTCATTATGTCTGCTTTCCTAGTTTCGGTGCTTGGCTAAAATTCAAGGGTGATTAGGATTTTGCTGTTGCAGGCTCTTTACTTTGGGACATCCTTCCCCCTTTTTATCAGATTATGCAAATCAAGCAACAGTGACTTTAGGCCCCTCTTCACGTTACTGTTTCTCCTTGTCGTGTTTCATGGCTTTGATTGTGTTTCTCTCTAACAATGTGCTGTTTTATTTGTTACTTGTGGCCACGCACTGGAGCTACAACATTAACCTCGAACGACCATTTGACCTTGATTGGCTTAACTTTAATAGGGAACTATCATGTGTAAGTCCTAATGGCTGTGTGTGTGTGTACGCGTGTGTTCTGTCATTAGAAGTGACATAAAAGGTTCCCCCTATCAAAGCATTGTTGGTTCACCCACTGTGTGCGTGCTTCAAAAGACTGGTTTGATCAACACAGCACAAGAAAAAAAAAATGAATTAAAAGACCAAAAACTTGCAGCTTGATATGGTCAATGAATTCCTTATCAATAAATGATACTAAAGGTTTTATTTTTTACTAAAGGTGTTCTGGAGTGTGACACGGTGTATATATTTTATTTTTATATTATTTGGTAACCATGTCAAGGATGCAACAACAGTGATGGCAATCACACACACACACACACACACACACACACACGCACACACACACACACACACACACACACACACACACACACACACACACACACACACACACACACACACACACTATACCAATGTACAAGCACACTGGTACCATATTATGGCTAAGTGAATTAACAAAGGATATGAAATGCATCTGGCTCCAGCTTGTCAATTTTAATTCAAATTGAGAAAAGCATGTCTTTCATGTGTCTCTGTGTTTCATTTGTATGTGTGGGTTGCTATGCTACTGCACCAGCATGTTATTGTTGATTACCAAACAAACTTTGTGTCATGCTGTCTGAGTGTGCGCTTTACATGCACGTGTGCAAATATTGATGTTGATGTTTGTGTTGTTGTCATGACCCCACAGGAAAGCCGAGCCACCATCAGAGCGACATGTAAATATAAAGGTCATCTTCAACCTGAGAGAGCTCTTCTGTAATGCAACGAAGACACACCGAGGGCAAACACAATGGTGTGTGTGTGTGTGTGTGTGTGTGTGTTTGACTGTTTGATGTGATAATTTTAACCTTAAATTAGGAAGTGTGCAAATACCTCCCATGCTCACTTGGAAGGTTATTTAACTTTGTGTGTCGTATATGTGACACACGACCTAACCCATGCACACACTTGTGTTTTGTTTTGTATGGTTGCTAGAGGAAACAAGATAATAAAATAAAACCACATGAATGCATAACTAATTTAGTGAAAAACTTGTTACAAATGGGTGCCTTTGTGTTTGTCATCCATCATTTGTCTCTCCTTCACTCGCACCTGCAAGTCGTCTTATCGCAGTAACAATCCAGCCCCAGGTGTGTGTGTGTGTGTGTGTGTGTGTGTGTGTGTGTAAACATCACACATTTCTATGATTCATTTTTCAAAACTGCCAACACCAATTTTTGTTATTGTGTGCCACAGTGATGATTTTATTCACTGCAGGTGTATACAAGTGTGTGTGTGCGTGGCTGTGTGTGTGTTACACACACACACGCGCATGTGAAGCGACATTCAGCCACACTGTTCGGATCATGAATGAGAGCAGCCAGCCAAGAGGAAGCAAGTGAAGCAGCAGAGCGTACTGAATTCCCAGACACTTCTCTCAACACTATAAGCATGCGCACAAGTTAACGTGATGTGTTTGAACCTGTCTTCACTGCAGTGAGCTCAGTCTGTCCATACCTGTTTATCTCTTCCACCAGTGGAAAGTTTGTTCTCCCCACATCACCCTTGCGCTTGTTTTCTTTATCTATTATATGTGGTTCACCTTTTCAGTTCTCTGTGTCTGTATCTACACAAGCTTGTGTTCTCGGCGGATTATCTGTAATATGAGCACCACACGTCTGCAGTTCACCAGCAGAGATCAAACAGCTGTAGCCAAGATAACTTTAAAGTAGTACAACATTGTCTGCAAATATTTTAAAATTTTAAACACCGTGCTTTGGTTTTGCACCAAAAGAAGCTTTAAAAAAGGGCAAATGTCTCTCACTCTTTCTTTCCTTCAGATCAAAATTTTATTCAACTCATCTTTGTTTGAACTTGTCTAGAAGGTGAAATTTTTAAAGTTTTGATTTAATTTACGTTTGAATCCTACTTAATGTATAAAATGAAGAACCTAAAGCTGAAAAGGCAACTAATGCTCCAGAGTAAATGCAGTGGAGTAAAAGTACCTTGTACCCAAAAACTAAACTTAGACAAAGTACAAGCTCTGCTTATTACTACCTTACTGTATCTTGCTTTTCTCTGTTACACACAGAGACACCCTGACCCATGTTTTACTCACTTCTCTCAATCAAAAAGCCGTCAAAGCTGACATTTACAGCGAAGAGGACAAAAATCTTTATGAGTGGATGTGGTTGTTTTTTGTATGGAAGAGGCTGGTATGGGCATGTCTACTCTGAAGTGTGTTGATAAAACCAGATGAATTCTAAAGTAATAGCTTTGGCAACCTGCTGGCTAGAAACATTCATGTCCACACATGTTTAAAATCTCTTGTCCTTTCATGGTAAATTACATAATATCCCAACAAAAGCCGTATTAAGTGTCTGGAAAAGGGAGAGGAGGCACATCAATCATAAGCAAGTCTCACATGACAACAAAGCCAAACTCCAGCGATGTGGCCAGCGTCTCATGGCATCGCTCGCTCCTATTCATATAACCTTTCTCTTTTGCTTTTCTCATATTGGTATTTTTAATGCGCTCATTACCACCTGTGGCCATTGGCAAATTGCTGGTGTAAGTGTTTAGGAGAGCATCAGAAAGAAGTGTGAAATAGAGTGTGAGCACATTTTGCAAATGGCTGAAGATGACAGAAACCAAACTAAGCACAAAGCTCATGAAAACAGAAATAAGGAGAAAGAATAAATGATAAAAGATCATCAACATAACATCTTATTATTGTAGTGTGTTAAAACACGATTAATTATATTAAACTAAAAATATTAATTCCCATAGACCCTAGAGTCTAATGCTGGGTGACATGGCTTTAAACAATATCGTGACATTAGATTATTACAGTATGTTCTGTTTTGCCACAAAAAGAAATCTGATTATCTGATAATCAGATTACAAGATTGCTTCCCTAACACCTCCACATGTCCAGATAATTAAAATGGACCCTCTCGTGTAGGATTTGCGCACAACTCTCTACACTGCAAAACAGCAGACTGGTTTTGGCTTTAAACTAAATACAAGCATTTTGGGCTCTGTGATAAAATGAGAGGGGTGTTGGCCAAACATTGTTGTTACAAACATACTTATTTCTTCTCATATTGCTGTCAGGAAGTCAGACCCTGCTCACAAATAGCAATAAAAAATAACAATCCAGCCTGTAAACAAACCTATTAAATATGGTAAAACAGCCCAGTTCCATGGAAAATAAAGTGAAACACTTGGGATTTAATCAGAGCACTTTCAAGTTGACGTACTGCAGAGGCTCGTGTACAAGCCTCTGGGATTCATTTAGTGGGAACTGGAGGATGAAGCAGTTGAAGATAAGAATGGAGAGGCAGACTGGGTGGACTAGACCCCCAGCAGGGGGGGATTCCTGCTGGACGTCAGCGTTCGCTCTCTTTGTCTCCATTAGAGCCAGACAAATGCAAAGAATGAAGACGGCAGTGGAATAAATAATTACACAGCTCAGTTTGTGTCATGCACATGACAGACAGTGGCATATCTCTGAGTGTATTTGTGTGTTTTTTTTCGTAGCCTCATGACTCACAGGATAATTGCCCACATGAAGCCTGGCATTAGAGATTATTTCCCACCAGGGTCAGAGGGAACAGACAAACACATACAAACCTCACCTCTCTTCCAGGTGTCGGAGGTATTTTTTCTGCTCCTCTACATTTTTATTGGCCTTTTGAAGTGCGTCACTCAGCGCTCGCTCCCTCTCGTCCGTCCTCCTCTGCAGCTCCTCTCTCTGCTTCCTCAGACTCTCCGCCTCCAAGTCTCTTAACTCCCCCCTAAGCTGTGTCTGCCTTTCCTCACTGAGTTTCTGATAGTGCTGCTCCAGCTCTCTTCTCTCCCTCTGGCTTTTTTCATCAAACGCCTTTCGTAAAGCGCTCTCCGTCTCTTTGCTCTTCTCCTCCAGCGTTTCGCTCATGCGCTTCTCATTCTCCGCTGCCCGTCTGAGCACCTCCAGGTGAAGGGTCCTTTCCCACTCCTGCTTTTCCAGTTCCAGCGCATCTCGCTGGGCCCTCTCTCTCTGGGCAGTCCCTCTCAGTTCTTGGAGCTCGGCCTCCTGCTGAGCCAGCCGGGTGTGGAGCTGCTGGAACTCATGGAAAATGAGGTAGCTGACACCACAGTAATGACACACCGTCTCACTGTGCTCCATCTGAGGGGGAAACGCACAAAATACACTTCATCAAAAATGATAAACTGACTGTTAACCATATTAATGATAATTTAGCAGTAACTAAAGGAGTAAAGGTGTTGTTTTACATACAGCTACAGCTTTGACTATTTGACTAATTTAAAGCCAATGAAATCAATCTAAATCACAAATTCAAACTGTAAAAGGAGAACACATAATAATAAACATGTAATGAGAAAAATATTAACTGTCATGATAAATGTTGCTAATAATTGTCGATTAACAAAATAATTTTCCCAGAAAATCCATGAAGAAGTGTTTGATTAGTCCATTTTGAGGTTTTTTTCCCCAATGTGTCAGCTGTTTAAAACAGAGAAACACTTCTGTCTCTAAAAATGATCTTCCCATTCCTGTGCATGTCTATGTATTCTCTCCAGCTGTTGTCACTTCGCTCTGACTCATGACTGATAAGATCACATCCCCTCAGCTTTCTTCTTCATAATGATAAGTGGCAGCGAGGCAGCGGATATTTAGATGACATGCTGACAGCTCGTGTGTCACAATGCTCCAAACACGCTACTCCATGATGTAAACAAGGTGAAACTGACTTGCAAACAAGGCAGCCATCACTGGCAGGAAACACAAAACTTCAATTATTGCTGTCAATGCACATATGGCCTGTTGAATGTGTAAACGTTAAACTTTTTGACAATGAAATCAGGAAAACAAAAATCTGTGCTCGGTTGACTTTGAAAGGCATTTGAAGGATTGTTGATCTGCAAACTACAAACAGGTTAAAAGCAACCAGGTAGAAAGTGAGATCAGACGAATGGCAGACAGTGTTTGTCCTGAATGACAGTCAAATGGATTTTATTAATATGATCACTGTCTGTGTTGTTTCTCTTCATCTCCCTCTGCTTCTCCTGTTTCCTTCTCTACGATGAGATAAAAGTCAGACAGAATGACAAGGTGGTAGACAAGATAGACAAAACACACATTACTTGAAAGTGACAAATGACTGACAGCTGAAGCTTTTGAGACGGTAAAGCTCCTCTCTCTCTGTCTCTCTCTCAGCCTCACCAACAGCCACATCTAACTTTCACAATCTGTTCCCACCTATCACAGTACCTTCCTTGTGTTAGCATCTTGTCTATCCATGTCAGGTCAAGGTGCAGAATATGTCTGCCTCGTGTCTTTAGGACAGCGGGAGCCTGTCTTCTCGCAGCCATGTCAGAAAAATAGGAAGAAGGACACTTTGTACGGAGCACTACACTTCCAGACAATGCTATGAAAAATGAAATAGGCTGTGACTTCCATGCACGCTATTACCAGCATCCTATAGTATTTCAGTATGATTTGAGCTATATACTAACAGTAACAAGCTCACAATGATTATATTTAGTAGATTAATCTTCATCTCCATCATGCTTGACGCAGTAGCATGCTCAAACGAGCTGATTAGAACAAAATTAAAATATGTTTATATAAAGCATAGTTATTTGAAATGTGCTGTAAAAGTAGGACATTTTGTTTTTATTGTTACGCAAGTTCAATTAGCTGCTAAAAAACTCGGCAATTGAATATTACAAGCCAACAAACAGCAAGAAACTACTGTCGTGAACGTTACTGATTTATACAAACTCCCTGCCGGGATGCTGGTAAAGAAGACCTTGACTGTTACAAACACTCAACTTTAAAACAAATGCTGTGAAGGTTTCGTTTTAGGTTTTAGTGGCTCACTATGCCATCCAGTGTGACATTTACCATACGTCAGTTCATTTCCAACAAGTACACCGTGACCATAAATGATAATGGTCACAGATTCAGTGGGTGATGAGAAGGCGGTAGACTAATGGAGTCTCAGACCCTTTGAGAGAAGCTACTGAATAAAATTACTGTAAGAGCACTGCGGTCTGACTAATTTAACACACTCCATAATATTTTACACGAGAACCATCACTTAAAAACAAAGTTAATTCAGTACTCCTATCTGTGTAAAGTGTGAAAAAAACCTAGAAGAAGAGAAATGACTGGAAAAGAAGACAAAAGAGAAGGGACCGGTGAACAGCAAAAAGCTCCACAACGCGGCAGTGTATGACATTGCGTTGCCACAGAATGACCCTCGAGAATATGTGCTATTATGCGCTTGCACTGAGAATGTGAGTCTGAGAGAGAGTGCGTGCAAGTGTGAGCAATATTTGGGACTGGGGCTCTGGGGGTTTTAGTGTTTACTGTGCAGATGTCCTCGTGGCTCCTGCAGGCATAGATACAGCAAAAACTACTGTGTGTGTGTGTGTGTGTGTGTGTGTGTGTGTGTGTGTGTGTGTGTGTGTGTGTGTGTGTGTGTGTGTGTGTGTGTGTGGCAACTTCTTTGTGAGTGATGTAGTTATAGAGACAGACAATATGAAAGAAACACACAATGAAAAGATGACCTGATCTTGACGCATGCGCGCATACATACACACACACACACACAAGCACCAGCTTTCTCACACTCGTATAAACACAGGCGAGCTCACACACACACACACACATGGGCAGATGAAAGGCACAGACAGGAGCGCACACCCAAAGGCAGACTGACAAACAGACACCCAAATACAAGCGCAGACATGCTCAAAAGGTAAAAACAAAAGGCACAAAAGAAGACAGACGCGCACAAAGGCAAATTTACTCACACAAGCATCTGAGCAGACAGGAAAGCTCACACACTCACTCACCCTTAACGCACGCTCACACACCCACGCGGCGTCTGCGCCACCAGTGGACTGTGTGCTCCCGTGACTGACTTGGGCCCCGTGGGGAGACCCCTCGCCCAGGGCACTGACACGTTCACTTAGCACTCAAAGCACAAAGCCAGCCCCTCCACACCGCACACGCATACACACAATACCTGAAAGGAGGGGGAGCAGATACACAAAAAACACACAAAAACCAAAAAGAGAGGGGAAAGTAGGAAAAACGTCTCATTGTCTTTTCAGTGTTTTGTGTCAGTAGTCAGAAGATGCTTTTCACACACATACACTTCCTCCCTCACGTCACACTTCCATTCTGTCTCTTCATTGACTCCATTAGCTTGCTGGACTGATGCCAAATGTGGTATGAAACATTCAGCTTCAAAACACACTCACTACTTTGGTTTAATTCATCTGGCGATGATTACTCTATTGTATCAAGGCAAATATCTGTGTCAAAAGAGCTCATTATGAAGTCAGTATAAAGTACGTGACTATGCAAAACAATCATAATGGCCTCAGTGATGAAGTAGATGTGTGTGTGTGTGTGTGTGTGTGTGTGTGGCGATCTACTCCACAGTCTCTGTTATCACTATAGTGTGTCTGTCCTGCATCAATTAAACATGCAACTATTACCTCTCGCCTGATGTGAAACATTTAGGAGGGGTGGAGTGGGTGCAGGTGGGGGGGGGGGGGTGACAGGGCGGGGCTTTCGAGGCGTAGATGGTGTCCTGACAGGATGAGGAAAATCCCCGGCTGTCTGCGTGTGCGTTTGTGTGCAGACGCTGGCGCTCATTGTTTCTTGTGGAGCGGCACCAGAACAAACGTGAAAAGAGTAGAATTTGGACAACAGCTGTCCGTCACTCCACACTCCACACTCCACTTGTCCCTTCTCGCTCCCTTATCGGCCGCCTCCGCCTTGGATCGCTCTTCCCCGTCTTCGTCCCCCCGCGCCTCCTCCTCCTCCTTTTCCTCAACAACTCTCTCCCCTCTCCCGCCTGACGTCCCGCTCCTCCATCTCTTCGGCTACAGCTGCCGTGACCCATCTGGCTCATCAAAACACCAGAAGTGGGTCACTGTCACGATCGCAGACTATTCACGTTGCACGCGCATATACGCCCGGACACCAGGCACACACGCAGACACGCACAGCGCCCCCCCCGCGTCCATACGCACACTCAAGCACGCATTCCGTGACCAAGGACTGACCAGACAGACATGCAGGCGCTTTCACACACAAGCATCCAGTGCACAGACCCACTGAGCTAAGTGCTTTTAAACGCACAGCCAGACGCAAAGAAAAAACCTTCATGGCCACAACTCCGGTGCTCGTGCACCGCAGGTACATACATGCTTACCAGACATCTGAGCAAAACAGGCCTAAAATCACTTAATTGATTTATCAGATGAGCGGAAGGTCAATCCTTTTAATTACGAGAATGAGCAGGCTACACATCGAAGGCAGAAACTCATTATTGGAGACAGCAGGCCCCGACGGCTCTCCCCAAACACACAGACTAAAGTATTATTGTCTCTAATCCTCGCTGCTTGAAAAACCTAAACGCCCTTGAGATTTTGTCTAACGCACGGGCTGGGTGAATGACACACAACCCGACAAACGCAGTCACAGCGCAACACAGGACTCAGTCGACGCTGGAGTATTTTCAGAAATGTTTTGGAGTGGAACAAGGCACTTAGGCACTTTTTTGGGTGCCTGGGGGATTAGCGGTTTTAGGATTAGGTTTAATCAAGTGATATGATGATGATGGGTGGTGGATTTAGAGAGGGAAAAAACAATACCTGCATCCTTTTAAACTTTCTAGTCCAAACACACTCTCTCTCTCTCTCTCTCTCTCTCTCTCTCTCTCTCCTCGTATGGTTAAATCTCACAAATGCTTTCTCCTTCCTATCCGTTTAGCTGGCACTCAACCCCGCTTCCCTCTGTGAAGCCACAGCAGTGAGAGATCACGCAAGCGTTTAAGAAGGGCTTAGGTAGTTAAGGGACTTATCGGTTGTTTTTCCTAATTTTCCTAAATTAATTTCTTTAGACTCTCGCAGTGCGTGAGGGCTGTGCGGACTGTGTGTGTCCTGCAGAAAACATTGTCCAGCTGTGCTCTTGTGTTTGAATGTCAAAATATTTTCGTTAGCTTTTGTCACTTTCTGTGCGTGTGAGCTCTTTTGTGTCCTTGTTTACCTTTCTTTTTCCTTTTCCTACTTGCGTGTCGCTAGTATGTGTTTGAAAGCGTGAGCACATCTGCGTGTTCAGATGTGCATACGTGTGTGCGTGCGCGACCGAGGCGGCGCTTCGTGACTGCGGCTTTGTTGATTTCTGTGACGATAAAGACCCCCTGCGGTGCTCAGCGTAGCGAGAGCCAACGCTGAGATTCCACTCATCTGGACCCTGTGGCGCGCCAAACATCACACGACAAGCGTGCGTGTTCGTGAGCATGTGCGTGAGAGGGGATGTGGGCATGTGCTTAACCTCCTTGACCACTGAGCTGTGTGTGTCTATGTGAATGAAAATGATTTCTGTGTCGGTTCATCTGGGCGCGCGTGTGTGTGTGGGGGGTGGGGGGTGGGGGGTGCGTGGAGGAGGGGAAAAGGTGGGGTAGTCGTGGTCACATGGAGTAGAGTGGAAAGGAGGCACGCGAGCAGCGGGGAAGGGAGAGGAGGGAGGCGGCTGGCTCAGGGACATACTGTACTGCAGAGTGAATGAATCAAAGTGTGCGAGTTGTCCAGGGTCTCTGCTATGCACGTCTGCATGGAAGAACGGCAACGAGACAGCGCCGTGGCGTGACAGGCGCTCACACGCATACAGTCAGCACAGGCTGACAGTCACAGGGAAGTCAAGACAAAGTCACCAGGGCAGGCAAAGTGCAGGGAGGAGGGGCCTGAGCCATGTGTTGGCGGGGTGATTACGCCCGGGGGGGGGGTCTTAAATTCTGGGCTGCATGTTTGTTGCATGAGTGAGTGTCTTTCTATTTGCATATGCTCTGTTTTCCTGCCTCCTCCATCTGCTGCACACCCACCTTGCGCTCCCCTTCGCGTGGGAGCGGGGAAAAGGCGGCGGCGGCGGGGAAAGAATCACCTATGGCCGCGCATCGCATCACATCCCATCACAGGGAGAGGCCCGGCGCCGTCCGGCACGGCACATCCCACACAAACAACTGCTGCTGGGCTGGAAAGCCAGAGAGGACTGTGGATCATGCAGTCCTTAATGACAAACACAGGTCAGCACAGGTGACCTGCCCATCGAACCAAACACAGATCAGTTAGTTAACATGGTTCAACTACACGAACTGGTTGCTGTCCACAGAGAGAACTTCAGTGGAAATGATTAAACACCTAAATACACAAACGTCCCTGAGTCGCGCAGCTGATGCTTTGTAAACTTTTGACCCAGAACTTAACTTTATTCCATTTTGCAGACTCTCTATCTTTCTCAGTACTCCGGCTTTGGACACAAGACTGAGTGCAGACACAGGAGGTGAAGGCAGGACAAGGGAGCAGCCAGAGAGGGAGAGAAGGGGGAGCACAGGCTGTTACATTAATCAGAGTTAGCAGACAACACATGTGCTTCCGTTAGCCCCACTACACCATGCATCACAACACAAGGCTCAGCACGGCATGGCTCGGCACACAAAGCCAGCAGAGGCCAGGGGAGGCAACGCTGCTTGAACTGTGCGTGCGTGTCTGTCTGCCTGCTGTCTGCCTGCGCTTCGGTGTTTCTCTGTTGATGTCCAGGTGGAACCAGGTGGAATGACACAGTCTGACTAGGTGACAGTCTGCCAAGGAAGCAAAAGACGTCTCTTTTAACCTTCCGGAGTCTTGTCGCCCGCAGCATTTCACGCTTTGCTTAATCTGAATCATTATGTAAAGACGATGCAGACAATTATTAATTAGTCCACACCACAGACCTTTTGAGCAAGGCACACACTAGCTGGCCTGGCAACTGCTTCATGCAAGTAAATAGTGACCTTGCGATGACCTGTGGATTATCACATTGTGTTACCAGGTCCCAGACAACGACCGTGACAATATTGCACAATAATCCCCCCACTGTCTCCCAGTCATTACTGCAGATCAGTGTTCACCTGATAAAACCTCCCCCTCCCCCTCCCCTAATCTCTCCTTACCCAGAGCTAAACTCAACAGACAGGAAACGGTCAGGAAAGACGACGGCAAAACAGGAAAGGCAGACAGAGGAGGAGGAGAAGGGGGACGAAGAAGACAGCAAGTGTGAGATACGCTGATTAGAGGGAATGCTGCTCGTATCCAGCCGCCTCACAAGGACTCGCTGAGGAAACGGATCAGCAAAAAGTGGAAGAGCACGCTTGATTTGAAACTATCCATTGTTAAAGGGGACCTGAGGGAACGTCAGACACACAAGGCTAGAAGAGAATAGGAGTGATGTCAAGCAGACAATGACTCAATGGGTCTTGTCTTTTCACTCCTCTCTTCATCTACATGAATTGGCAAAGATCTTATTAAATCTCGAAGGATCGATGGAAGGAGACATAGAGCAAAAGCAGCTGAGCCTTAGTCAAGTCAGTGATTTACACTGTTACTCTGATGCAGATAAGGAAAAAGGAAGTAGGAAGAATTAGCCTCTGTTGTCATGTTATCACTTAATTGTCAGGCAAGTGTTGTTAAGACAAAAGGTTCTTCAAACCACACCTGAATGCGATGGGACTGTTTCCAGGATGTACTTTTATGAAGCAGGTTTCCTGTGCAGCTCAGAAAAGAACATCCTCAAGGAAAATAATCTGCTCTTTAGAAAGAAGCTGCTTCAATCAAGCGAGGGCTGAATGAACGCTAGACCAGCTTTACAGGATGATTCAGTAAATCAGAAAGGCAGAAGTAACTTCTGGCGCTGACGTGCACACGCGGGTGTAAAAAACGTCCTGCCTATCGCTGGAACAACGTATAACACGTACACACATAGCCTGCAACTACTGTGCAGGCTACGCCTAGCGCGTCTGTCCTGGCCGCAGCACGTACGGGTCCTATCAGCACATCTCGACCCGTCCACCAATCTTCCAACACGCTGAACCATGACATTTATTACACAAGTTGGATGGTTTGTTCTTCCCTCAAGGCTGGAAACATGTAAAAATTCCACTAACGCGGTGAAGCTGCACAACAGGTGTTGAGGTTTGCATCAGGCAAATGCAAGTGTTGGTCGGCGTGCACAGCAAAAGGAACACCGCTGCATCAGAGTGAGTGATATATGTGCTGCGATTATAAACCTAAAATTAAGATATTTTAATTCTTTTGCAATTGACAGCTTTAGAGGACTCACTTTCCTGCTGTTGCACAATGGCGCCACCGCCTATAACTCATATATAGTAAGACAGGCAACTCTGTCAACCTGTGCTTTTACAGGGGGCGTTTCAGCTCTCACATGTCTACAGCTGTTTGCCTTCATAGGACGCAATGCAATGTACCTACAAGGCATACTTTTACATTTCAAACCTACACTATTGATATTATTCAGGCTCTGACAGTTGTCGTGCCGGACGTAGACTGTTATCGATGCTGTGAAAACCCTCACGGTGAACACGGGTTGATGTCAAGTTCACGCATTTCCCAGGAAGCCGAGCCAAAACACACGGAGAAAACCAGAGTGAGAGTAATCAGAAAGGAGGCAAAAGTACAGCTGGGGGAGGAGTAGTGGTGGGTGCCCCGGCACACTATAATGTGAATGCACTGGCTCAATTATGAATGAAGCTAGAGTCAGACAGGTAGTTGAACGCATGCCATTGCGTGCAGCGTGTGTACGTGCGCAGATGGAGCAGAATAAGTAAACGGTGCCAATGTTGTGTCTATACTCTCTCATTGTGCAGGCAGTGTGTTTGTCTAGTGTTATGAAAGCAAAAAAGGGTTTTATACCACTAAGCTGAGCGCGTTTGTGAGGTGTTGTTCAGCTTCATGCATGTATGACAGATACACTTTTATGGTATGGTTATGGATTTTACATCTTGTTTCTTTGTATTTCTGCTCATTATGCTGCTCAAAGATGTAAATTTCACATTTCACATTTTGCTCCTCACTCACTAATTATGTCTAGAGCCACTGTCTTTCACTGTGACATCTGTGATTCGGATCTTTTCACAGACCACAACATTTAAGGAGCTAAGAGGCAGTATTGTTCCCTTTTGCCTCCCTCTCTCATGGTGGCGAACATCTTGTCCTGTTACACTGTGTTTGAGCTTGTCTCAGACCGTAACACTTAACAAGTGAATAGGTATTATCAGCGCCTAACAGAGAACAAGAGGTGCTCTGCAACTGCATAAAAAGACTGTGGTGTACTCTCTCCGGTGCTGCGTTGAAAACATCTAATCCCGCAGCCACATTTCTGACTAGAACGCCGTGCTAGCAAACGGGAACACGTCATTTTGAGGAAAAGTAAAAAGTAAAAAAAAAAACTGCTTTGTTTTGAGCTTTAATATGACGTAAGACAAAGGTATGTGACCTTGTGCTAAACAACCACACTGCAACACATACTGTAGTGTTGTAGATGAGCTATAGACAAATCATCAAAAAAAGCTGCGATGGGTTCCTGTGCTGTGTTTAGAAAAGTTGTGATTTTTTTTGGATGATTTGACAAAGTCCTTAAACATTTGTGTGTCTGACAAAAGGTAAGTAAAATATAATGTTGTATCATTGGTTTCCAACACTGGAGTTTACAAATTAGGTCAAAACTAAACCCAGCATGCACATGGGCAGCAGACGGGGAGATCGTGGACAGGATGCCAGAACAGATGTTAACCATGTTCACCACACAGTCATACATAATAGGAAATGATGAGTCCACCCAGTTCTTGTCTTTTGAAGGAAACCGTGTTAATAGTTGATGTCACATCATGTTGAAAATGACCCACTGTTACCTTATGAATGGCTGGTTTTCATGTTTGTGTGCACCTGTGACTCTAGGTCAACTACCTTCTTGTGTGTACAGACAAACGGTGTCGGTGTGAAAGTCCAACAGTAGTGTGTGTGTGTGTGTGTGTGTGTGTGTGTGTGTGTGTGTGTGTGTGTGTGTGTGTGTGTGTGTGTGTGTGTGTGTCTCAGAGCCTGTGCGTGCGGCTGTTAGGCAGTTGTGTGAGTGTGTGTTTGTAACCACAGCGCCCTCCTTCTCAGCAGCCCACCATTAAACCTTGGAGCCAGCCCTCTCCCTGCACACCAGGATTAACAGCACTTAAATGTGTCTGTTAGTACACCACCTCCTCTCTGCCTCCCACGCCGACTAGTGCACATGGTGCTGCCCACAGCGCTGTGCTTGCAACGCACATTGCCTGTGTTGTTTTTTGTTCTCCGCTCGCCTCCAGCCACCTAAGCCTTCTCCAATAAATAGTGCTGAAGTGTACTCAGCGGGGGGCTAAACCCAGAATATCCTCTATTTTACGGACCTATTGGAATGATGGAGGGAGGAAAAGTGGAAGGGAGGGAGAATGAACCAGATGGGCTATGATCACAATGTCTGTCTCTGCCCCCACCGCTCTCATTCTTTGTTGTTGTCTCTCGCTCTCTCCTTCCTTTGCTGTGTGTCTGGCTATCACATGGCCCTTGTGATAAATCCTAAACAGGAGGACTAAAACGGAGCACACACGCTAGAATGGAATAGATGCCCACTACAGACATCAATAAATAAAATGGATTTCCTTTAGAGCCTGTTGGCCATGGCACAGCAGGCAGAAATATAGATGGACAAATGGATGGATGGGAAAATGGGCTGTGTGTTTGTGTGTTTGTGCATGGTGCATGTGTGGGCGTGTTTGTGGTAGGCCGAGGCTATGGGAGGCGGGCGCTGGGGTGGGGTGGGGGGTTTGTCTGGGCACTAAATGACCACTCTCACCTAATACCAGGGGGTGTATTGTTCACACACATCTATTGGCCTCAATGAGACATGCCAGAAATTACCGCAGGGAAAAAGGCAGAAGAACCGAGAAAGTACAAGGGGATAGAACACAAGCACAAGCAGTCCCACTGATCCAGTCACGAATAAAACTATTCTACACCTGCTGCAATATGCTTCGTCCTCTGATACCTAAGAGATCACTCACGATGTAAAGCAGAAAAAATGTAGAATTGCAGTTCATTGCAAATGGGACCGTCTTTTTCATTGAATCTCTTATTGTTTCAATTAGTTTATAAATAAATAAATGAATTAAAATCACGAGTATATAAAATACATTGCATCAATGTGGCCATTTATTATCATTAACTAACACTGCGTGGAAATTTTAAATTTTATACCATTTGTACCTTTAGACAACAGTATATAATATAGAATATATATAGAAGTATAACTTCAGATTTCTGAATCACTGCCTACCTTGTTTATTTCTTCAGGCAATGGGTAGACTGGGGGACGGTTAAGATCCAGATGTACTTTTTCTTCCTCCTGCTCTGCATCCATGGTTATTTCCTTGTCTCCTGGAAATAAGCAGACGAGCAGAGTTGGCTCCACTGGAAGTAGTATCTGACAGTGTGTTACTATAAACAATCTTAATTTGGTGCAGTGAACTGGGGATGTGGTTAAGAAGCTCTTTTTAATTACTAATTAACGTGTTCATTTGTGTCTGTCACGATTTGTCCCCTCTGGCAGTGGGTGCGGGACGCTGACCAGTGCAACCTTGCCTTTTTGTGTGCGCAAGCATTCAGGGCATTTATCTATCAGCTCACCATTAGGGAGTGGGAAATATCACATCAAACTTGACCTCAGATAAAAATACCTCCAGCTAAGTTAGGGTCACTCCTCTCAGATGGTCCTCTGTGTGTTGCTGCATGTCAGAGATTAAATGCTCTTGCAGGCCAATCAAAGTATAACAGAACGGCAAGACACAAAAGAAAAAATAAATGCGTGCATATACAGACAACCATGTTGAGATGTATAGATGCATATGTTTTGGGTCTTTCGGCATCGCATAGTATATATTCCTACAGACTGATCAGACCCAGGCTTGTGCTCAGATGTCGTGGTTCCCCCGTCTTGATCCAGAGACACCTTGAGGCTCTTCCTGCTGCATTAGATGCATTACAGATGGATCTTCTCCTACTTTCTCTATCGATGCCCAGTGTGCTGAGAGCTATGGCTAGACATTGGATTACAGGACCTTATCACACAACCTCTAATTTCACCCTGTCATCAACTTCAGGAGTACAATGAGACACAAGCAGCACATTAGGTGCCAAGTAGTGGCTACAGTGTGTTTAGGAAACCTGAGCTGCTTATTAAGGTCCACTGTGAGCTGCCAAGTCACTGCAGACAACAGCAGTCCTTCTGTCTTTATTACAGAAGGTCTTGGCTTTCTCAGGCTCGGGAAAATTATTTATTATTGAGAGGCGAGTCTCTTTGGTCCACTTCCCTTCAGTGCTGATGAACTCTGCTATTGTTTTTAGGACCTAGTCAGGCCCTGAGCTATAAGATCACTCTCCTCCTATTTGGGTCTTGTGGGATGTCTGTTGATCACTTGATTAAAACCATCTTAAATACTGTTGATTGTAATTATATGTTGAAGAGATGCAAGTTGATACGTTGCTTTACTTACTTGTCTCGCTAAACGCTAGATGTAATCCTCCCGTCGAGTATCTCTCATACTAGAGAAAAGCAGCGTGCGTCGTGTTCATGCACGCCTTCCCCTCCTGCCTGCAGGCTCTGGGTTAAACAGCAGACATCCTCCATCAGTGGCGCAGTCACTGTCAGTTTGTTACCAGTATCACCAGGGTCAGTTTTACTCACAGAAGCTAAATGCAGTTTAGCGTTAGATGTATGAAGTACTGTTCATACGAATGAACATCATGTGTACGAACTATATATGTTACGAAGGGGTCAGTAGTACGTAGTACTGAGTGATACAAGTTTGGAGTTTTGTCATCTCAGAAACTACTATGACTCATTCAAAACAAGTCTGTGCGCCTCTCTAACTCTCTAAACAAACATTTACCGCTGCAGATATAGACAATTACAAACCTTTATTTCGGTTTACTGTGGCTCGTGAGCAGTAAGACATTAACCTACCGAATAATACGGATTTGGTTGAAAATGAAGGCGAAAACAAGCTAAACCCCCTTTCAAATTGAGTAGCACCGTTTGCTAGCGAGAGCCATGGTCTGGTTGTTACCATGGCGACGACGTAGCGTAGACACGCTATCACGTGGCGCAGAACGTCCAATTATTGTCGACGGCAAGAACCGGATGTTTGTTTTCTCAACAAAATAAAAGAAACCATGATTCGTTATTTAAGATAGTTGGCGGCCTGCTTCTAGGTACTGTTGCCAGGAAGTCCATGTAATATATATATATATATATATATATATATATATATATATATATATATATATATATATATATATATATATATATATATATATATTATTATTATTATTATTATAATAAAGAAAATAATGGGATTGTTATATAAAGTCTTTATTTATTACAACAAAAGCTAGGGATTCATATCTTGCAGAAAATACACAAGGAATCCCTATTTTTTGTTTTTCATTTTTAAAAGTTAGAGGAAAAACTCCCTCTAATGGGAATAGCCTCCAACAGAACCACGCTCAGGGTATGCGGCCATCTGCCTCAACTGGTTGGCATTAAACAGAGGAACAACAACAGGCAACAAACAGAACACAGCTTGTGTGGCCCAGCAACTGCATCCAGGGTCTGATGATAGCTGTACAACGATAGGGAACGAGAGGGTGACTACACTACAAGAGAAAAGAGATCTTTTATTAAGCATTATACAGATGCATTAATAATATTAACAATAATAACTTTCTACACTATTATACATATGAAAACTAATAACTGAAAGACATGTATTAGACATAGAACATGCAAGATAAAACACTCTGGCTCTTGCGTGTGGAGATTTTAACCCCACGAGGAATATATTCCCTACCACAATCATTTTAGCTGCCTTTAGTCTCAGAGGATAGACATTTCAGTTGCCCTTCAGTGCAACTTTTACACTTTGGCCGATTATGCTTCATATGGCAGACATGGTCGTGATTGACATGAACAGGCCAGCAACATTCCTGTGGTTGTACGACATGCGACTACAGAGTTAATGGACGAGGTGGGGGTGAGTTACTAAAAATGCAAGTTGAACCCAACTGATCCTCCTTGTGTAGTTTTATGAATTAATGATGCAACTCAAGGCAAATGGATGTCACGGGACTGTCATGAAAACACACAAAGATATATTTATTAAGCATAACGTAATAGGAATAACCTTTAAACGGACAAGAAAACGGTTATGAAATGACTAGACAGATCAACAGCCCCTTAATTTAGCCCTGAGTTCTTCCTGGTAGCACGCATAGGTCAGGCGCCAGGCTTCGGTCATGTGCATCAGATTCATTGCCTCAGAAATAATATGAAATAAGGGCCAAACATTCCCACAGGGGCGCTCATACAGATCGCTAACCTAGATGGATATTATTCACTTTTTTAATAATATTACTGTTCTTTTTCTACTTGACCAAGGCACACTTTCGTCTGAACACCTTCCCCTACAGCAGCATAACACAAACTCCTCGCTATGATTCCATTAGGGATGCATATTGTGCTATTTATTGGCCAGTCAGAAAATTGTGCCGACTCAGTCGCTCTGATGCAAATTGAACGCGTCCACTCCGGTCTAGCCCACCTTTTGTGCCTGATTATCTGCTGCCACGGCAATGAAGAAAACGGCGAATGTGACAAACGGGGCGAATATACGCGCATCCTAGTGGGCTGTGGAGTGGGAAGTGGAGTGGGAAGGGAAGACAGCTTCTGTCTGTATCCCTGAACCCCCGTTGAGCCTCACTCTCTTTGCCCTCACTGAAATTAGTCATATTTGTAGACATCCCTGTGGCAAGGGCGTTACATAGTAGAGGACAGCAACATGCTCCACATCTGATGCTAAATAATACATAAAGTTGTATTATTATTAACCCAGTAATTATTTGATAAAGGCTGGAATGCACTATGAGACTATAATTAAGTCTCTGGTCTAATTGTTCTTAGAGTGATCTGTCTGTGCTTTGGCCTTTGTAGCTAAATTTACATAGCATGAATGTGGCATATATTAACCTAATTCGAGAAGGTGCAGTATAGTGTTTTAGGGGCACAGGGCCTGCAGGGACTGGGAGCTTGGCATCTATTGAGTCTGTTTCCGGCACGCTATGCTGTCTGGGCGAGTGTATAATGAAGCCTGCTGAGTGTGTGCTTGCATGCGTGTAAGAGAGGGAGTGCAGGGGTGGGGGGAGGAAATGGAGGGGGGAGGGGGGAGATCTGTGTGTGCACGCATGGATTTAGAAGAGAGGGAAGGAAAAAATATGGCCCACTGTTTTTTTTTTGTTTTTGTTGTTTTTGGAAAGAAATTATTATTATTGTCAATTTTGACATAATTGGCCAAATCCATGCGTTTGAACTCACCAAATTTGATGAAAAATGACCTGTGGACTGAATTCTGACTGACAGGATTACTCAAAGCACACACACTGGCAAATTAAAAATGCCCTTTTTTCTCTTATGATATAACTTTTATGACATAAGCTCTTCTACACTTACTCACGGAGCAAAAAAAGCCCCCGCCCACTGCTTTCACTGCACTCGGCGGACGCGAGCAGCCTTCCCTCATATTTGTTCACATAATACCAAATGGTCCTCCTGTGCACGCGAGGATCTATTACACAAGCCACTGTAAATGTAAGTCTTGTCCACCTGTTATGTTTCGTCACCGTGCGTAGGAGCCCTCTGACCCTGTTTTTCCAGCCACTTTCCTCTTTGAGTATAAATAAGGAAGTTCTAGCTCCTGCACGATAAGCATCAGTCATCAGGGCTACACGTGAAAACAAAAAAATCTGAATGAAATGCACATTACATATATACATTATAGGTCTCTATAAGAAATAGCTTCTTCATTTACAGACATTAAAGAACTCATTAAAGAAACATTTTACCAACTATTCAATCTAATTATTTAGTGCATTAAAATATAAGATGGTAAAAGTTTTGGCCACAATACATACACAAAACATTAGGAAACGCTTCTAACTATAATGTCCTGCAATAAAACCATAGCACCCACTGAGGAACATGTAGCAGACACTCTCTGGCAGCTTCGACTTAAATACTTTTATAAATTCACAGCGGAGCTTCTGACCTGGATTGAATTGCATCCGTCCCAGCGCTTCTGTCACACGGACACTTTGTTCGTTTTGCACAAACAGTGCGAACGCCCTGAAATCTTCCCTGCTCTGCGTTCTCTCAGACATTGTGCTTTTCGCCCCATGAAAAGCCTCTATGAGCATTTCTGTCTGTGTGTTCGCATTTAATTACGCAAATGTGGTTGTGGTTGATTTTAAATGATCATTTTAAACAGTCACATATGAATTATTATATTTTAGTCATTTCCATAACAATTACAGTTTATTTTAGTCATATAATGTCACATAATTCTAGCTGCTTCTGTGGCTTAAGCTTTATTTGTCTGCCTGTCGTTTGTCCTTTAGTCTTTCTGTCCATCTGCCTCATTTTCCTCTCCACCTGTCTCTCCCTGCTTGAATCTCAACATGGCTCTCTGCTTGCCTTCCTGTCTATCTCTCTGTCTTTTCGCTTATCTACAGGACCATTAAGCGTGTGTGTGTGTGTGTGTGTGTGTGCGTGCGTGCGTGCGTGCGTGCGTGCGTGCGTGCGTGCGTGCGTGCGTGTGTGTAGTGAATGGATTTGCATGAGAGCCAGTGGGGTGACCGTGCTCTCTCACGCCACGGCTTCTGTGGCACAAATAGGACTAGTCGGATGTCGTGACAGCGCTCACATCAGTTTAAATAAGAGTGCTGTGCTGCAGCCGTGTGCGTGTGTGTGTGAGTGTGTGTGTGTGTGTGTGTGTGTGTGGCTTTAAGCACACATTTAGTCAGAAAGGCTGGGGAGGCTTTGTGTGTTTGTGAGTCTGTGTGTTTCGTGCCATATCTTGCGAGGTTTGAGGTTTTGTGGAGCGCAACAGAGCAATATTAAGAGTTTAATGAGCCCGGTGGGGTTCACGCACACTCACACACATGCTCCACAAATATTCCTTAAAGGGGAACAGGTTTGTCCTGTAAGGCCAACCCGCCTTTTGAATACATGAATGCTATCGCCGGGTTAAACAGAGTTCACTTCAACGTACATGGCTGCAGCTTAAATGAGCGCCAGCCACAATCATGAAATCCCATTATGCTCACAATGCAGCTGAGCAGAAGCTGCTAAATGCTACATCTAATTACACTAATTGATTGTGGACTGTTCACCTAAACAAGGTTCAAGTGTGTTTTAGATGCTGTCAGTCTGTCATATAAAAGTACTTTTTTGCTCAGTATTTATCAGTAAATGTGAAGCTTTTTAAATGCAAACATCTGCCAGTTTAAACAAACAACTGAAGCAACAGACAAACAGTGAAGTAACAAAAAGGAAGATAACCTTTTTAAAGTGACAGATTTTCCACCTGAGGTTATTGTACACTAATATTGTGTCTAACCACGTTTGTGTTGACTGTGTGTTTCTCTCTGAGCAGTTGTTTTTGTGTTTTGCAAGTGTGGGAAACATGTACATACGATGCGTACTTAAAAACTTGACAAATACACTATTTCTCCTTGTGGTGCATTCTCTACTTTTGGATTTATTGTACTATGAAAAACTATGCTTGTGTGTTTTTTCTTTTTTTTGGCAAAAACCAAAGATAAACATTTTATGCATTTGAAAGTCATGTTTATGGTTAGACATGAGGAGTGGCTGAAGGGAGTGTTGTGCGAAGGAAAAAAACAAGATAATTGCATGTGTTGTTGTTGTGACATCAAAGGAATAGATGATCTTTTTTTTTCAAATTATGACTCTCTTTACATACAGTTCATGGGAATATCTCAGGTAAAAAAAATGAGTGAGGTTTTACGGGACCAATTGACTATTAATAGTCAATTGATCAGTCAAGCCATTACTATGTGTGTTTTGATTTTATAGGAAGGGCTTCCCCTTCCAATGAACTGGCTGAACTCAGTCAGGATATAGGAAGCCCAAACAGTTTCTGCGTCACCACGCACACACCGAGGCACGAAGGCTGATTAAACACAAAAAAGACATGCGTCACAGTGGCAGGATGGGGCAGATGCGTGTGATGCATGCGGCGGATGACTCCCTTTCACTAGCGTGAGTCACAAAGGCATTCATGCCGTTGTTTCAGCCTTAGGCCATGAAGGGAGTCCTTTCAGCTGTGCCCTGTGCAGGGCACTAGCCCCATTGCACGGATAGTGTTTCATACATTTACTACCGGCCGCCCTGAGGTGACCATGACTCAAAACAAAAAAAAAAAAAAAAAAGGAGAAGGAAGCGGGCGAGCAAGGCGCCACTCTGCATTTAGCCAACAGCAGCCAAGCCTGTTCATGACTCACTTAGGCACGAAATATTGGAAGCTAATCCATCCTAATTGCTGAACACCGGGAACTAAAGGCAGCATCGTGTGTTTGCTGAGTGTCTAAATGTGAAAAGACCCAGTGCCTCCTTTACCTGGAGTCACATTCCTGCTGGCACACACAATCAGTCGCAAGTGGAGAGACCCTGGAAAGGTTCTGGGTGGACTGTGTTATTAGTCTGTCAGTGGAACCATCAGATGATGAATCCCCCGCGTTCTGCGAACTACCACATGAGTGACATTAGTGAAGCCGTGAAAGTCATTAGGCCACGGTGATGAATGAGACACACATTACTGCAGACACCGCCGGTCTGTGTACAGGCGTCTTCTAAATCACTGAAATGTTCAGCAAAAGCCAGATTTGTTAAACAAACCGGGGGAGAATTTGTCATCGCAGCAACAGCTTTTTGAAAACGTGGCCTTTGAATAAACGCAGACTGAGAGGAAACAGACGCGTGTGAGTTGAACTGTGCGTTTTGCGAATGCACGGTTTTTGCAGCTGATTTGTTTGTTTGTGTGACTTTACCAGGAGGAGGGAACCACACTGACAATAGATAACAATAATAATCTCATGTATGTAGAACAGTGATATACAACAGCATGACAAGTTCAGAAAACAGCCTTGTAAGAAAAGCAAATATAATATTCTAAAAGTTATTTGAATATTTAGTCGCCTGCTTTTATTTTCTTCTTCTCCTCCAACAAAAGAGGACAAAACAAAGGGTTTATTTTTACCTTTCTCTCCACTTTGCCGTTTTAATTTCCTCCTCATTACGTGTGGGCGTGTGAGTGGGCAGCGCTGCAGTCCGTCATCTCAGTCCGATCTCTGTCACCCTCGGCTGTCTGGCACAGAACCAGAACCAGCCCCGCTGAGGGGAGGTGTGTCGCACTGCAGCGCCGCTCGTCCCCACCTCCTCCTCCTCCTCCTCTCCCCTCGTCCATCACTCGTTAACACCTGCCCCACGGTCCGGAGCCCGTCGCCCCGTTCACTGTGTTCTCATCAACCCCCGTTTCATTCATACGCACATTTTACTTCCCTGTTTGACGCTACTTAAAGGAACATCCGCGAGGTCTCACCAGGAAGTGGTGCTCATTGCATTTAATATTGGATTCAGACACACAGCCTCCCTCTCCCGTCACCTGCTCTGTGTCCATGCCATCAGGGTCAATGCGCTGGTCTGTAATGTGCTGCTGCCCATTTTCATTACGATATATTGTTTTGCCCGTTGTCGACGCTGGTGGAAGCCAACATTTACCTAAAGGCGTAGAAGAAGAAGACAAATGACTTTTGTTCAGGGTTACTGGGGTTTTTCCCATACTTGCCCTTCCGTACCTGCCGTATCCATTCATACTTAACATCTGGCAAATGAATCTTTAATTCATCCCAGGCTACAGTCCAAGATCAGATTATAACCCTTTGATCATGAAGTCTAGCAGTGGAAGCTGAACTTGACAGTGTCAGGCTGATCTTTCGCATGGCTGAGCAAGGTGTTTGCATCTGAGCTGTCCCAGATCCATTTTCCCTCCCGGTGATGCTGGCCACGTATCACTGTTAATTAACGCGAGCAGCCTGACACACATAAGAGAAGAGCTGACTCCGCATAATAAATACTGATGTGAGCGCTGGCTTCCACGCACACAAACCCCCTTAAGCCGGCCGTGAATCCTCTCTCTGTAGCAGAAAGTGCACATTAACACATCTTTAAAACCTGACATTTATATCACTCCCTCTCTGAGCTCCCCTCTCCAAATCGCTCGCTGCGCCGGCTGCGGCGTCGCTGGCTCCGTCTAAATCCCCAGCTACTAATTAGGCATTTGTTTAGAATTTTTGTCTTGATTTCGCTCGCTTGTTACGATTGCCACATTTGCATGTGAGGCGCAGGCACGCCCAGCCATTAAAACTATCCGAGGCCTCGCGGGGACGACGGCGACGTGTGAGTGATACATAAGAAGGAGAGGCAGAAACAGGAAGAGGAAGACAGACGGCAGGTTATCAGAGCCACATTCTTCAGAGGTCAAGAGGAGGCGTGGCGGCGTTTCGATCAGAGGAAGGGTTCACACAGTTAGAGCTAATAAGAAGCACGCGAGGACTCACTGTGAGCTCCCAATGAGCAATAAGCGAGGATCGTGATGTAGTTGTTGAGTTGTTGCTAATGCATCGCTTCCCTGTTTCCTGCAGTCTAAGTAGGACACTAGCTGCGAGACTAAAGATACAGCGCTGTGTAAATAAAGCCTGGGACACGCTGCCAACTTCAGGTTCCCACTCATCAGCTGAAGTCGTGAAAGGTTCCTCGGCTCCAACGCTCACTCACGCTGTACGATGACGTCTTCAGCGCACGCGTCTGGGCCCGAGCACGCACGGAACAAGGCCACGCTGCACCTGTGTGTGTGTGTGTGTGTGTGTGTGTGTGTCTGTGTGTGTGTGTGTGTGTGTGTGTGTGTGTGTGTGTGTGTGTGTGTGTGTGTGTGTGTGTGTGTGTGTGTGTGTGTGTGTGTGTGTGTGTGTGTTGGGGGGGGGGCTCTCGCGTTGCCGTGACAACCTCCCGTCGTTTCCTTTTTTTGTTTGCCCTTGGAGCCATGAGTGGACTCACACCAACGCGGGAGCAGGCGTCGGAACAGAGGGAGGACGGAGGACGACATCAGCCGGGCTTTTCATCTCACCTCTCGAGTGAACGACACCCACGGCTCTCCCACCTGCTCTCACCTGTTAAGCAGCAGCGTGGGCTGATCGTGCTGATATGTCTACAGGGGGAGGGATGTTTAGGAATAAAACACGTCTCCCTGTTGGAAAGTGCTAAACTGTTAACATGAAGTCCAGGTTTGAGGACTCTGGGTTTAAGGCAGTAGCTCAACATTTTTCAAATAATAATTAACAGTAAAATAGTGTCAGTGTTTTATGCTTTAGTTTTATATAGAGTAAGAAAACAATAAATATAGTCTTTATTTGTAAACTTCAGAGTTGTGATAATACGGTGACCTCAGAATGGAACCATGACTTTTACACATTTCTCATTCTATTACAAACCTGCTGCTGCGCTGTTTTCTATTGTGGTCTCATCTCACCCCGCAGCTGTGTTTGGCAGTAAACATCAGAGTACAAACACAGCAAAATACTGAGTCAGTCAAAATGACCTGAAACGGCCACAGTTCTCTTGAACAAAACCAGAACAAAGAAGTTTGTAGCAGCAACAGAGTAAGACGGAGCGGAGCAGGTAAACGTCTACCGGGTCAACACCAGTTCTCCTCTGAGTCCGTTACGCCTGCCTCTGAGCCCCCCCCCCCATCACCCCCCAGCATCCTGTAACCTCCACCTTCAGCGCCTTGTCAAACAGCAGCGCGCGCGTGCGTGCGTGCGTGCGTGCGTGCGTGCGTGCGTGTGTGTGTGTGTGCGTGTGTGTGTGTGTGTGTGTGTGTGCGCGCGCGCACGCGCACGTGTGCAGTTCAGCGAGGTGGGAATCGTGACTGCCAAAACAATATCAGATGATTGGGGACCAGAACGCCCTCAAGACCTGTTGCCGTGGATACGAGAGAAAAGAAATAACAACAAACATTTACTAAGGACAAAAGACAGATCCAGGTTACTGGCGCGCTTTAGACCTGCTTTCTCTGTGAGCTCCAGTCTTTACCTTCCGGCGAACACTGATAAAGTCTGTGGAAAAGTCTTCTGCTCCATTGACGCTCGCACACCACACGTGCTGCTATTCATGCAGATTATGCCAATGCAGATTAGCAGCACAAGAATTTAATTCTCAGGAAACAAAGGTGACTTTAGGGTAGCAACTAATCATTATGGTAATTACCAGTTAATGCGCTGATTACAACACTCAAAATCCAAATTAAACCCCTAATAAAGGATGAAAGGTCATCTGAAATATTTATCAAAGAAGTTATGAGAATGAAAAGCTTAATTTTTTTATCTTCTTCTAGTTTGTGAAGGATGGAGAACACGCCGTTGTGTGGCTCTGTGAACTAAATGGTTGAGTCTTTTTACTTTTTAGAATGAATCAAAGGACGAATGTGAAAAATGTGGATCAACAGAGGAAATCTCACAGACCAGTTGCCGAAAGTCAGTTACAAGAAACAGGTTATGTATTTTAACACATAACATGTTCATTACTGATGTTATCTATATTATTAGTCAGCTGTAGAGTCATATGAAATGAGATTTAAAAATCCAGCTTCCAGCCTCAACAAGTCACGGTCAGTTATTATTAAATGTTGATATATTTTCACGACTGGTTTTTCGGACAAAGTGTTTCTTGTTTAAATCTCTGCTATTTTTAGTTAACAGACATAAGAGCCTTCAGTGTTGAATCTCACACGAACATCATTTTTTTCATGCATTATCACGTTACAGCCTTGTATTGAGAGCGGGACTGTACATAGGAAGGAAGGAAGCTGACTTTTCAAACATCTCATTCTACCAAAGAGTCGCGGTTAAATTGTTGCTCCGTGCTAAATATATAACAGGTAAAAAATGACCGAGTCACTGGAGCCACCGGTTGCAGTACGGCACATAGTTGCAGGGCTGGAATGCAGGCCTGCTGTGGCTAGTTAGCCCGGCAAAGCTAAACGGCATGCGGCCCTGTAAATAAAGAGGCCGTGTGTGCTGTTCGCCTCCACGGCGCGTTCTGCTCTGTTCTCCGGCTTAATCGGGACGAATCGGGAGCAGCTGTGAGGGGCGGGTGGAGGACCCGGGGACAAGATGGAGGCGAGAGGAGGCCGGGATTTTACAGGGGGGAAAGAATGAGGATGAAGGGAACATGCCCAAGGCTGGAAGAAAACGCAGGAGGAGGAAATACACAGCACAGAGTAATTCTGGCCTTTCCTCTTCTGGCGACAAAAGGCGACAGCGTGTGACTCAAAGGTCTCGTAATCGTGAGCTGTAGTCACTCGCAGGACTCCCTGGACATCCCTGTGACTCAGGAGTGAGACGTGACGTGCGCTAACTAGCGCCGGCCCCGGCTCGTCGCAGGGGGCCTCGGAGCCCCATCACCCCCCCCCCCCCTCGCTGCTCCCCCGCTATCTGGCTTCGTGGATCTCCCGGAGAGGGCGGCGGAGGGAGGGATGCGATTGGCAGACGCGCCACCGGGCCGCGCGCATTCCTCAAGGGCCGAGCATCCTGTTGGCCGGTCCCCACCTCCACCGAGGCTCGCGCCGCGCTGCACGTACGCACGTACACATGCCGCGGTGCCCACTCCGGAGACCCACAAGGCAACGCTTTATTTCGACTATCCGTCCTTCACTGACAGTCATTGTTTCCCACTGAAGTCAGCTTCCTCTTCGACGCGCTCGTCAACCTTGGCAGGAAACAGAAACGGTTCATTAGCTGCGTTTCCTCCTTTCATCCCTGCTGCTTCATTCCATCCAGTCAAACCAGCAGGCGCGATGGCAGAGCGCACATCTGGAGGTTCACGCCGCTGTCGGGAGCGTAGATCTAACCGCAAGCCAATAAAACCAACACTGATAATAGCAGTCGGGCCTCGAACACGTTTAGCCTCAATTCCAAACCTGGATGGATGAAGGAGACGCGCTAGTTAATTTATCACGTCGGGAGCGGCCAGACTCATTGGGTTCCAGCTCATTATATCCAGAGTGAGAGCGATTCGCCAGCAGCCGTTATTTGACCAGCGCTGATAGTCAGTCTAACTGTGCTAATGGAGGGTGCGGAGGATGGGTCCTGTCCCGGGTGTGAGGGATGGGGAAACTAAACGTCTGTGCGTGCTAGACGGCCCGCGAGCATCTGACGTGAGATTTGCAGGGCTGAGCGAGTATTTATGAAAAGCCCGCGTGTGTGCATGAGCTATAATCCTTCAGGCCTCAGGGAGGTGCGCACGCATTCGCTCCTTTTTCTTGTTGCTTCCCATTAATTCCACCTGTATACACTGGGAATGAGCCCCTGCTGGCCCTCACCCTTCCTGCCTCCGCTCCTCCCCCGCCTCCAAATCCCCAGAAGTCGGCTTGCGAACACCCAGAGAGACCCGACTGCTGTCTGTCGGTGCCGCCCGCCGGCGCCGCACACCGTGTCCTCAGCCGGAGCTCCACGTGTCGCAGCCTGAATGGACGGGACCGAGCATATTTATTCAAATCAACATTGGAACGGCCATTTCCCTGGAAGACGCGAGACAGCTGCCACATGGCTGCTGAACTTATGATAATGTTGCCATGGGAATAAGTCCTGGCACGGCGCACGGGGCTCACGGAGCTGAGGCGCTGCCAGCTGTGCTGAACGCTCGCATTGTGCGTCTCACACACACACACACACACACACACACACACACACACACACACACACACACACACACACACACACACACACACACACACACACACACACACACACACAAACAGGCGTCTTTGGACGTCAACACACTTTGCATTCTGCACAGAACACACTGGCTGCACATGCTACCATTCATTAGCCACAGCACGCTCAGCAACTGCTCGCGCAGGGTTTGAAACGTCTCCGCTGACGTCACCCCGCTTCGCGTGCCTTCGAACGGTGGACTGGTTTCGCTGGTTTATGGCTCCGTGACGAGCAGGCGACATGGACGAGAGCGTCGGACTCATCAAGATGGCAGCGCCTCCAGATCGGAGCGTGCAGCCAGGCTCCGGGGGAAGGACAGAGTCCTAATATTTCAGTCTGACGGCGATTTCACACCTTCCCCGTGAAGGAGATGTGGGGGGATTTAATGGCATCTTCGACGGTGACTAATGGGCGAGTGGGCAAGTGCGTTCTTCCGATTTTCAAGCACTAACAACCTCACAAATAGCTTCAAAAACGCTTTTTTTTTCTAAATTCCCATAATAACCAGGTGGAACTTTCCAGGTGACTGAGACGTGACATTGCCTTCGCGCCGGGCACACGAGCCGCCGCATAATTGAGTGTGAACAAACAAGCTGTTTTGTGCCCCTCTCATGTCTGAGCTATGACTGGGCTGCGAGAGGGGATCATGATGTGCTTGTTAAGCCTTAATTATTAAGGCAGGATCCACAGCGCTGCGGCACGGCTGACCTTTTGAACCCGGCGCAGACGGGCCCGCTTTGCATGCACGCAGGCTTACGTGCGCCTGGATGCACGCACGCTCCAAATAACCCCCTGAACTCCACACAGACACAGGCAGACAGGAGCGCACGCGCATAAGCCCAGATTTGTGCGCGTTTGCACGCGACCCAGAGGAGAAGCGGTCGCTCCCGCACTTCTTCCTCGAAAGGTCCGAATAGAGAGAGCAAAGGTTCCTGAGTAAAGAAATGCTCTTTTTGAACATTCCCGCTAGTTCCTGGAGTCTCTCTGCCTCTCCCTCTCTCTCCCCTCCATTTTCTGCCCCCCCCCCTCGACCCTCTGAACGCCAATTAGACAAACAGGAGACGACAGCCGCACTGGTGGAGCGACGAGCGATAGAGAGAGACGGATAATAGGCAGGGAGAGAAAAGGCACAGCGACCTGGACGCGTAAGCGGACGCACGAGGTTCCGTCCCTGTTCACATCTCCGGTCACAGGTGGAGTTCACCTGCCCACGTTGGGCAGTTCTGTCACCATGACGACGCCCGTCACTGCACAAGGAGGAAGAGTCAGAAAGTCTAGTTTCTGCAGCCTCCAATTGCAAGAACAAGATGCAGGCCTTGTATCAGACTCTGGGAGACTTCGGTCCATGATCCATGATCACGTTCTAGTACAGTGAGCTTCACTGTGGTGACGCTTTGGCCATGAACAGGTGATCTTTTATGTGTTCGGCTCGTCAGCCGCCACCTGTCTAGACATAACTCTCACTTGCCGCAGGGATCCGTCCTGTGCTGCACACTTTCCTAAATATTTTTACGGCTTTAAGGGGACGTAATTAAAGGCAGCGAATGAACAGGAAAACAAGATTAAGCGCTGGAGGAGCTTCTGAAGCTGCAGAAACCGTCAAACCAGCCGCTAAACGGTCCGAGATACTCAGCGAGGCTCGGGTCGTGAACCGAGTCCACATCTGACTCCTTCCCATGCGCCCGCAAACCCGGCGCCGAGAGCCCGGCCCCGGGCGAGGCCTCAAAGGTCACGATCTCCATGCCGCTGTAGAAGGTCGCGCAAAGTTCACGACGCAAGCCCGACCACAGTTGGCTGCTGGCTCTCTTAACGGCTTAAAGCTGAAATTTGAAATGATAGAGAGGGAGGGAGGGAGGGGGGAAGGGGGAGGTGGGGGAGGAGGAAAAAAACGCTAACTGGAATGTTCATTGGTTGCAGCTGGGCATTGTTGGAGCAATATGGACACGGGCTTAATGCAGGAAGTGTGTGTGTGTGGGGGGGGGGGGGTCTGAGTGCATACACATCACGCATGCATGTCGATGTGTTTATGAGGGGAGAGATAGTGGGTTAATACAGACTAAAGCGGAGACGCTTCCATCTGCGTGGCGTGTAAATAATAAACACGTGAAGGCCTAAGCGGGATCTCGCGTGTCGGCGTCTGTACATGACAGCGGTGAGAGCGTCACGAAGCCGCATCAAAACAAGAGCACATCGCTGAGAGGCAGAGAGGAGCGGAACCCGAGATATTTCCACTTAATCGCTGCAGCTCCAAACAAACTGCATCGCGTTTAGAGGAAGAGCATCATTTTGAATGGATACGGAGGTTGTTAGAAGAACCGTCAGCTTTGTTCCACACTGTGTAGGAGATTAACATCGGTTTTGTGCCGCCGCTCTCCCTGGTAACGAGAGCTTGTATTTGAAGCTAAAATAACTCGACGAGCGCATTACGAGCCGGGATTGAAAGATCGGCGGAGGCAGTTTTGCACACACTCGTTTCATTTCAATATTGCATGTTCAGCGTGGGAGGGATGCACCGTCTCGTTCTCCCACCATGAAAACCCGCGCTCGTTTCACACGTCGAACCTCACAGATTGGAAAGTTTAGCGCGCGACTCGGGCCTCGTGTGCACCTTTGAACTTGATGCACAGTGAATTATAAATCCATCCAGAATGATTTGGATCTGTTTTAAAAGGCCTGGTCTTCATTCAGAGTCTTCCTTCAGATGTGGGAGCTGCAATCTATGACATAAAAGACACACGCACGCAGAAAAAACGGTTGCAACGGGGCTACATCAAACATCGCACATAATAATCTTGACTCCTTTGAATAATTCAAAGTTCTGTCGTTGTTCATGTGAAGGCTGTACTTTATCTTTCTCTAGCTGTGGCCACAAACACCACACACACACACACACACACACACACACACACACACACACACACACACACACACACACACACACACACACACACACACACACACACACACACACACACACACACACACACACACACGTCTTCTTACAGCCTCATCCCTCCTCTGTCCCTCTCAGCTTTTTTTTAATCCTCCCTCTGCATTTCTCTCATCTCTTATCGCTTCTCTCCTCTCATCTCCTCCATCATCTTCTCCTCATCGCCCGTCTTTCCTCTCCCAACCCGAGCCGGCAGGTCTACAGAAGTGGCGCTCTCTCTGTCTGTGTGCCAGCAGCAATTCCTGGAGGACAGTCAGCCAAACAAACCCAGCCGGTGCCCCCTGCGTGACTCACAGAAACGGAGACTGAGCGAGAGAGAGAGAGAGAGAGAGAGAGAGAGAGAGAGAGAGAGAGAGAGAGAGAGAGAGAGAGAGATGGTGAAGTGCGTAGCTTCGTTAAGATGAGAGGCCAAACGTATTTTAAGCTGATAAAAGCTGATGAGAGGGGGCAGGTTGGAATAGAGAGATTGAAAAATAGCAAGGGAGAACGGAAGGCTGTATGAGAGATTAGGAGGGAAAGATAGGAGAGAGAGAGAGAGAGAGAGAGAGAGAGAGAGAGAGAGAGAGAGAGAGAGAGAGAGAGAGAGAGATGGGGGCAAACAGAGGGCAACCTGTGCAATGTTGCATGCACACGAGAAGAGCAGACAGGCACGCAGCTCAGCGAGGAGGCACGAAGAGAGCAAAATTACTTCTCCCTCTCTTGATCCCTCTCTCCTCACCCTCCCTCCCCTCCTCCGTCCGTCTCCTTGCTCCTCTCCACACAGCTCAGCACGACAGCCTTACGGCAACCCCCGGCCGGGCGGAGGGTCGGAGGCCGACGAGGCAGCGAGTGGATAGATGAGCTCACACCACTAGTTCAGACCCTCACACACATGCTCTCAGTCACAGTGGTTTTTTAAGCACAAGCTCAAACGTGATGCTCCAGACGTCCACTTCATATTGATTGAAGTGTAGTTTTTTTTCCTTGGCTTTCCTGTAAATTTGATTTGAAGGTCTCGAGTCCCACAACACTTCATCACCGTCTAATACATCAGGTCCGAAGCAAACAGCGCACGTACAAATACAAATATAGTGTATATTTGTGTAAAGTGTTTATTTGTGGCTCCTGTTGCCAGCATGAGAATGAAATGTTTGAAACGGCCTCACTAACGTAGGAAAAAAACCCTTTTAAATGCTAAACATATGACTTCACCCTCTGTGTCCCAGGTAACAAGTAATGTCTGCAAATAAAAACAAGCCAGAGACCAAGAAAAAACATTGGGGATGAACGGATTAAGCACCAAGAGGCAACAGATGAAGCGAAACATACAACAGGAAGCTCGTGCGAGAAATGAGAAGTGAACGAGCTGCAGAGCAGAAGCAGGGGAGGGGGAGCGCCGAGGTCCACGTGAACTGTCTGTGAGCTGGCAGCGACGGCCACAGAACCCGGCCAGCCTCCCTCTGGACCGCATTAGACATGGTGCTCAGATAATTCACCGCGGGGGACGGAGGGGAGGGAGGGGGGGAGGGGGAGACGGAGGGCCCGGGGTGGTGGCAGACGGACAGAGAATTCTTTTACGATTTCACCACCGGACCAGGAACGGAACAAACAGTCCGATCGCCGGCACCGTCCCACAAACTGCTGACTGGGAAGCGGCACGTAGCTCGAATTCAGCCCAGTGTTGCAATAAAGGCCATATGGCCCACAGCTATGTGGAGAAACTACCTCTTTCACTGTATGTTGCACGAGCCAGTAGTTCTGTGAAGGAGCAGTTTAACATTAAGGAAAATACTTTCTTAGTAATTTAGGAATTTCATGTTGCCGTTTAGAATAAAAAATCCACAATATTCTCGTTTATCCACTTAAACTAAATAATCTGAATTTAAAAAAAAGTTTCACCAATTAGTCATTTTCTCTTTTAGTTTCTTTATTTAATCAATGTTACATTAAACTAACATAAATAAACATTTTTATGAACAAAAGGCACACAGCTCAAATATAAACAAAGAGAACGCCTGTACAGTTTGTCTCAATCGAACACGTCTACCGTCTCAGAAATGAGCTCCAGAGTTGTTTCCGTCGGCGCCGCAGCGTCGCGTCGCGGCATTAAACTGTACAATATTCAAACCCCAGCGAGGAACCGAGGCGGTGTGCGCAGAAGGCGAAAGGAACGAAAACGAAACAGGAACATCACTGGCTTCATGTGAAACGTCTGCCTGGACATTCACAGTCCGTAGAGGAGTCCCACCGAACACCCGCGTCCATCGTCTGCTTGAAGAGGCCACAACGTTCATGTCCATGAAAGAAAAAGATTCAAACACGCAACACATACACTTGAAGAAAACACTCATTAACCTGTTGTGTAGGAGAAGGATTTGGGAGGGGGCTCCGTGTCGGCCGCGTCGCTATGGAAACCTCGGACTGGGAATAGGAAATCATTTGGTCGTTCACAGTACGGACAGGAGGCCAAGCGTCCTGATGTGGAGATCACTCACAGCCAAAGCTCTACAGCAAAATCATGAAGGGCCTAGATTTGGTTTTTTTTTCCTGCATTCGCAATAATCAGCTATTTAAATCCACGTCTGTCTGGAGCTAAGCACGAAGAGCGGTGTGCGAGCTGAGTCAACCTTGTTGCAGCTGTTGTCGGCCGTCATCCGCCTCTGAACGCCGGATGGAACCGGCGCCGTCCTCTGCTAATCGATGCGTTTCCCCCGTTCCGGTCCGCACCGCTCCGTTGTGTACTGGACTCCAGCTAACCGCAGACCTGGATCGGTTTATCAGCAAATGGTTCACATACTTTATTTGAGCCTGTTGTTGAGCAGCAGCTGTGCGAATTTAGGTCCAGTCCAGTCCAGTTACAGCAGCGGGTCCCAGTTAATTTAGCATCTGAAGCTGCTCCGTCACCATAACAGACCAGAAAGGAACTTTGAGGAAGTGTTTGCAAACAAATCCAGATCCAGGTCTGATCCGGGGGGTTCAGACGGCGACAACGTTGGGTACCTCCTCGTAGTAAATGATAAAGTAAGGGTAGCTCTGGTCATCGTTGAAGATGACGTATATCTGGGGGTCCACCCAGTTGTCCACACAGGAGTCATAAAGGTCACTGGAAGGGTCGCGGGGGTTGATGGGCGGAGGCCGTCGCATGGAGGGGTTTCCTACTGTGTATCTGCAGGGATAAAACAAAGAGGAAGCTCTCGTCAGTCAACTTAAGGTCATACCGAATTCAAACTAACTTCATACTGTTCTATACCTGCAGTTTAGAACATCATAAGTGCATTTCCAAAGATATTTGTGTGTGATGTGACACGTTTCCATAGCACTTCACTACAAACTGACTGCCGCAGCCCGACATAGCTGCTGATGCATGATGGCGGGAGCCAAATCAGCTGTTTTACATGCCGGCCTCTGGATTTGCTTGGCTCTTTAGGAGCCGGGAGCCGCGCGGGGCATCGCATGGTGCGGCGATGGTTTATGGAAGGAGATTTCCATCATCCAAATGAATGCCGAGCGCGCGAGGGCGAAGGGGAAAGCGGAGGAAAGCGGAGCGGGGGTACGTGCTGGAGAGATCCGCCTGTCAAACTCGCAGCACCCCTATAAAAACTGGATACGCACAGGCTAAAATTAGCAGCTAGGAAAGTATGTTCCTTCCTGCTAACACCTCAAACCACAGCGTGATGTAAGAGCTGACGGCTGAAACAAGGCTCTTATAGATGTAACAAGGATATGGGTGCTTTAGAGATGACTCAACCAACAGCTAAGGAGACAATTATAGAAAAATACAAATGCTGTGATTTTTTATTTTCAAAAGGGTGAGAAAGTTGCCCTCTCGCTCACCTGCCCGTGAGGACTTTGGCCAGGAACATGCAGTGGACTCCCTTTGGCGAGCGCTTGGAGAAGTTGTGGGAGTAGACGGCCTTGCGGGCGAAGTAGGAGCCCTGGCCGAACATGGTGGCGTGCTTGCCGCAGACGCGCGGGTCGAAGTTGTGCTTGCAGATGCCGTCCACCACGTCGGCCGAGGTCCCGTGGAAGAGGTGGCGCTCGCTCAGCACGCGGTCCAGCTCGGACAGGCGCCGGGACATGTACTCCTTCTTCCTGTTGGAGCGGAGACGGGCACAGGGGTGAGCCTTTCAAATCAACAGCGCTACAGGTGTCACACTTTTTCTGCCTGCTAGCTAAACTGTTGGCTAGCCTACTAGCTAACCTGCTAACTAACAGCGCACCCTGCTCTGAGCAACCAGCCATGCGGATGCTCACACACGCACACACACACACACACACACACACACACACACACACACACACACGCGCACACGCGCGCGCACACACACACACGCGCGCACACACACACACACACAGGCTGTGGCGGTTTCATGAAGTCGCATCAGCCCAAGAGTTGGAAGAAGAAATCAACAGCAGGCATCGCTTGCCCAACCATCTGTATACAGACGCACATTATCACACGCTATCAGTCATTGTGAAACCTTGCGGCACCAGTCAGCGAGGGGGAGTCAACCGTCACAGCTGACAGAACCGGGCCCGCTGCAAACCACAGCGCGCAGCCCGCTTTGTCTGCGAATGGAACATCAGCATTACCGCCGCGCTAGCGCGCCGCCGCGGACGGGTTCTCACGGAGCGCCGCGCGGCCGGGCCCGCTTGAACTAGTTTCCTTTCTTCCTCTTTCACTTGGTAAATTGCCATTCGTGTTTGTATCCGAGAGAAGACGCAACCGGGTCTGAGATTTTTAAGAGCTGAATAAATAGGTTACAGTCCCTGTATTTTCAGCTACAATGGGGACACGAGGAACTAGAGCGTCACTTTGGGATCATAATGTCGTTTAAACCTACATGTGACTAACAGGTTCTTAAAATACAGCATTTGCATTTGAACAATATCTCTTGAGTTACCATGGTTTTTCAAAAGCACTGGTTCTGAGTAACGGAAATGATTCATGATTTGAGATTGTACAACAGATATTTTCGGCGACGAGGAAGCGCTTTGACAAAGCGAGGCGATCGCTCTCTCACCTCTTGTACTTCTCCCAGAGGAAGGGGTTCTGCACGCGCAGGATCTTCATGATCCTGAACTTGGTCTCCGACACCGTCTTGTGGAAAAGGCTGTACACGGTGCGGTAGCTGCGGTCCTCGCGCGACACCGGCACCTGCAGGAAGTCCTGGCTCATGGTCATGGGCAGCCACGTCTCCGGAAACAGGCTGGGCGGGTTGGCGGCGGTCGGCGAGAGGGGATGCGGCGTGGAGAGGTCCACGGAGGAGGAAGAAAAAGAGGAGGAGGAGGAGGAACAGGGGAGCGGGGGCGAAGAGAGGCCGCCTAAAGTCCTAGAGACAAGAAGGAGAGAGGAAACGAGGCATTAGATGGTTGATGGAGACATTTGTATTGCACAGTAATAATCTATGTTCTGTAACTTGCACCAATACCCATACAATGGAGGAGCAGGATCATCTACTGTATCTTTACATCTGGACTGTTGCTTTTTTTTTTGTTTTCCAGCTACCAGCTTTATTCCCACGGATTCCCAATCGAGGCTAATGAAGACGCCGAGCGGATATCAGACCGATGCACGACCGCTCTCTACAGCGACGTGACAGCACCGCGGAGTGGTGCCGCTCCACAGCAGCCTTCAGCGAGCAAACAACACAGCGGGGCGGTGCGCAGAAATGAAACCCAGACACCAAACAAGGCGACGGGGAGTCGAGTTGGGGAGAAACAGGGCCGAGAACAAGAGACAGCGGAGATGAATAGCGTGCCAATTGCAGAGCTGTCAGGGAAGTGACAAAAAAAAAACGTCAGTGTCTGGCATTTGAGTCAATAACAGTGGTTTGGCTGTCAAGTTATCGCTGCCTCAGTGTAAATGCTGTTAGCCCCATCAGCTTTAAGAAAGTGTGCATGTGTGTGTTGTCAAGAGACTGTGATCAGTGTGATTCTGAGTCAGCGCCACCGTTTCTTCCTCTCTCTCTCGCTCGCTCTCTCTCTCTCTCTCACACATCTTGTCTGTCCGGCCTCGATCTCTCGCCTCAATCAATGTCTTTATTCCCCGACGAGATCACAGACGGCACCGCTGCAGAAAACAAGTGTGAAATGAAAAGGAACGGATAACAAGGGACAAATGGCGATGGGGGAGAGGATGAGTGAAAAGGAGGAAGATGAGGACGGCTAGCGCGGGAGGGTGGGGGGTGTTTGTGCCTGTGTGGGGGGGTTTCGTCTGGTAATAACGCAACGAGAGAGAGAAGAGATGACAAGAAGAGCAGCGCGGGTGCAGGAGGGAGCGAGTGCCAATCAAGCTAATCAACCTACACACACACACACACACACACACACACACACACACACACACACACACACACACACACACACACACACACACACACACACACACACACACACACACACACACAGGGAGGACACTGTCTTGATCTGAAAGCTATACAAAAAAACGGAACGGTTAACTGGCTTTTAGTCCTGTGATGCAACCTGCAGCAATCACACAGTGAGTGGATGCGAAGGTCCCAGATTCCAGCTCCCTGCAGTCACTTCTCAGCAGCTCCACTCTGCCACGCACGCGGCCTGGAAACCATTTAGACCCCTTCGAGCTTCCTCTCGCTGCGCTCGCCGTCTCTCCCCGCACGTCTTCCTCGGCTTCCTGCCTCCTCCGTGCGACTCTCTCACCCCCCCCCCCACCCCCACCCTCCCCTCGTGCGTCTCCCCCTCATCATTCAGCCTCCTGCAGGAACAGCTCGTGCTAGCGTTGGCTCTATGTGTGGGACACTGGCAGGACGCGGCCGGAGCAGCCTGCTCTGCAAGGGAAGTGCAAAGAATCTGCAAACGGGGCGACACGACTCTCGCTCGGGTCCAATCTGGTATCATTTAAGGACCGTCACGAGCAGACCAGCGCAGCCCGGCAGAATCACTTCGCCGCCAGAGAGAGAATGGCTGCTGATAAATTAAAATTCCTCCAGACTAAAAACACAAGCAGATCCCATCTTGTTCCCAGATTTCTCCGAGTCCTTCGGTGGGTTCGTCTTGGAGCCTGCGCGGCTGCTCACGGGACTGAGATCCCCCTTCTTTGTGCGTCTCTCGTCGTCTGTCTCATCTGCCCTGGTTCGCCTCATTATCTCATTTTCCGTGTCTCTGGTCCGGGCCCGTTTTGCTCTGCGCAGGCCGGCTCCCCCGGTCCCGGTGACTCTGGTCAATTTGGCAAACCTCTGCGCTCGGATATTCGTCAAAGTGGCTTTCAAGTCCAGCTCGGGCTGCCAGCGCGCCGCGGCCTTGGAATGCATTAAGAGGTGAGTGTAATTCCGAGGCGCTCGAGTATTCAGCCCTAACTGCGACGTTAGCGCTGTGTACGGACCTCGGTGTGCCTGCCCGTCTCCTGACGGGAACTCAGGACCATCACGGAACACAGAGAGCCTCGGGGACAGAGCGCGGTACATAGTGAAAGGCCAGCTTGGTTGGTGTGCGTGCCTGCGTGTGCGTTGCCAGGCGCTCAAATAGGGGACTTTGTCCTAATAAACACTGTGGGTTCATGCCCGAAATACCCAATGTGGGATCTGAGCGCTAACGATCGACGTGGCTCGGAGCGAGGGCAAACTGGGATAAGAGGCAGGAGTGAAAGATGGAGACAAAGAGCGACTATATATCAAGCGGATGACCCCCCTTCACCACCACTTAACTGAGGACTGAGTGTTCCTGCCACTTTGTCTCTTTATTATCGAGCGAAGCTCATCAGAACACGTGGTTATCGTAAACGCCAGCTAATATCCTGTTCGGAAATCTGAATTTTTGTTTTTTTCGAAATTCCAAAATAAACCCCGTGCGAAAAAATGAGCTTCTTGTTTACGTCGTCCCTTCTGGGCCAAACGGAGACAAAGGACCAACGGCAGCAGCTGAACACAGTGGCGTCTGAGCTGAATGCTAGCAACAGATGTCTCCATGCCGACGGTGATGATGCTGACATTTGTAGTTCAAAGGTCAAAAACACTGCATGAACTAATTAGTCCAAAGGGAACGTGAACATTCATTAAAAAAAACAACATCCAAAGCAGAATTTAATGGCTTTACTCACTGAAGATGGGGCGTGAGCATCACAGAGGACATGAACATGGGCCGCTTCTTGATCTGACGCCTGAAGCCAAAGACGGCGTTCTGCTGGAAGCCCTCCCTGATATTGAGGATATACTGGTTCTGAAGAGTAATGAATCGGACCTCCTTAAGGCCCCGCGAACTGGCCTCCTCGATGAGCTTCACCACCGGCTGTGGAAAGGAAGAGGTGGATCAGATTTGTTTTAATATCAGAACAAGCTAAAAGTTGGGGAAACAGCAGCATCGCAGTGAGACACAAACACCTAAGGAGGGGAAGAAATCTGTCCCGTCCGACAGCTGTATCACGGAGGCCGATGCGTTGTGTTTGCGTGCGCGCCCACGAATGCAGCCAGACAATTGATTGGGCAGATTGAACGCACTTTGCTGCAGCGAGCGGGCGCACAAATCAACACACGCACACACACACACACACGCACAAAGGGACTGATGCCTCACCTCGGAGTACTCCCTCCAGCCAAAGTTGTCCCTGCAGTAGTACTTCCACACCGTGTGACAGCTGGGGGTGGGAGTGGGGCTGGCGGTGGGCGCGGGCAGAGGGCTGGCGGGGGTAGACAGGCGTCGAACGCGGTCAAACTCCAGGTCACACGCTCGCATGGCCCCGAAGTCTAAGGTAAACACTCGGCTCCTGAAACACAAGGAAGTCACGGTGAATGAACGACACCTGCTACATGAAAACATGAAGAATCTCCCCAAATGTGGTTGTGACCTGGTGACCTTGTTTTTTTTTTTGTTTTTTTTTTTTTATTGGTCACGTGAGGCTGGTGGAACCTTTATTTAACCCCGGCGCCCTGTAGCAGAATGACCAAGCCTTGAATTGCTCGCTGGGGATGAGTCACGCAGGGTGACGCCGTGGAGCGACGTTTGTGCTGCATGTCAGCGTGCACGGGCAGAAAAAAAAGGGCCAAACGACCAAACAGAATGAAGATTACACATCCTGAAGCCAGAAATATAAGAAGCAAAGAGCTTCTGGGAGGATTTGATTTCATTTTTCAGCTGAGCTGGGATGCTAATGAGCCTGTAAACGATTGCGCGCGGTGCTATTTACTTTCTCGTGGAACAACCCTATTGACTGAAACGTCGACCTTTGCCTTTCGGTTTTGAGATCCTGATATTCGTCACAGACGACTCACTTGTGGAACAGTCACGCATCCGATGACGAACTGAAGGTTAAACAGTCACGGGCGTTTGCTGCTTGTGTAATGTACTTCTGCTGCTCCCTCATACTAATGCTAACGATCAAAAAGCGGTACACAGTCTGTAACGCCGCCATCTGCTCTGTGCACAACAGCATGTGCACATGTGCATCTGCATTTAACTCTACGCAGCCCGCCATCGAGCCTCTGGCAACTCATTTCTGGGTCAGACACACCACAGTATAAATGTGGGCATCAAACACTGGCACGCTATGCCATGGACAGGACACACACACACACACACACACACACACACACACACACACACACACCTTTTAGACTGAAGCACAACAAAACAAGAACACAGCTCATCAGTGTTATTGGTTCACAGCAGCTAATTAGATTTAATGTCTAGGACATTTTGACTTCTTAAAGGCCTGTTTGGGGGTTAAGATGTGATTTTAGGGCTGAGGTTAGAATTGACTCTTGATTCAGATTAGAGCAAAGGTTAGACGTCTGCCTTCAGCTTTGATGGTTAAGGTTAGAGTAAGCGGCTAGGGAAGGCATTATGTCAATGGAGGTCCTCACTTCAACGTAAGTACAAGACTGTGTGTGTGTGTGTGTGTGTGTGTGTGTGTGTGTGTGTGTGTGTGTGTGTGTGTGCGTGTGTGCATGTGTGCATGTGTGTGTGTGCGTGTGTGCATGTGTGCATGTGTGCATGTGCATGTGTGTGTGTCTGTGTGTGTGCGTCAGGGCTTCTGTTCCAGTAATGCGTGTTCAGTCTCAGATATTTCTAGGAACCACAGCTGACAGAGGTCATCTTTGAAGCGTGTGTTCTATTAGTTTAACAG
Source organism: Betta splendens (assembly GCF_900634795.4). Taxonomy (NCBI): domain Eukaryota; kingdom Metazoa; phylum Chordata; class Actinopteri; order Anabantiformes; family Osphronemidae; genus Betta; species Betta splendens. The sequence goes on from NC_040893.2 coordinate 12,366,174, forward strand.
CCTGCAGAAGTGAAAACTTCACTTTATAATGAGGACGTTCCAGTTTCATGCACGCTGTAATGGTTGGGGGGGGGGGGGGTTCAGTTTCGCTGAGGACGGTGACTCATTTGCACACACAGAAACGGTGACCGGTGTATTTACTGTACTTCTGCTAAGTCATAGTGCGAGTGCCCGTCTGTAAGAGGAAGCGAAACAGGAACGTATTTGCTGAGCACGTGTAGAAACAAAACAGCAAGTTAGAGATTATCAGCAGGAAGTCGTTTCATGCAGATGACGCAGGCGTTCACATCAGGTGTCGCCTGCTGAATTCTTTCAAGTGACTAACAAGCATTTTGGTTTCACAACAAACCGAAGGACGACAGAGCGAGGTGGAAATAGGTGGCGCTCGAACAACAAATTAAAACGCACACACGCGCACACACACACACAAAAGTGCATCTCGGTGCTCAGTTTGTTCCCCTCACTCATCTCTCTGCTCTGTATCATGTTTCGCTGTTTCTTCCTGTCACCTCACACTTCTCTGTTTTCAGTTTACTGTCCACAGGAGCTTGCGTGTGTGTGTGTGTAGTTGTGTGTATCCAAGGATGACCTACGATGCACCCGCATGCACACACATTCGCAGGCTTTTATTATGAGGAAGTTAAGTGATCTTTGTCACATTTACAAGCAGCCTTCCCAATTCGCTGATTACATCTGTATCTCCGGCCCGCTCGCTCTTTCACACACTCAGACAAAGACGGGTCCCCGGAGAGGTCAGTCAATGATTTTCCAAAGACTCATTTTCCCTCCCTCGCTCCCAGACGAGTTTATGCTCTTCCAAAAATAAAATTCCACCGGTTAAATTAGGTGCACTGAGAGAGAGAGAGTGTGTTTTCACCATGGGGGCCTATCAAAACTGAAAAGAGATAGAAGGCAGACCCCCAACGCTCAAGGCCACGCCTGGCAAGCTCACACACACACACACACACACACACACACACACACACACACACACACACACACACACACACGTCAATGTGTGTATTTGTGCTGCGTGTGAGAGCAGGCTGTCGCTGATGAAGAGGGAGCCTGTTCAGCAAAACATTTCCCTGAATAAATAAGTTAAAAACTCAGGGTTAATCCCCAGCGCTGCCTTCAGGTGACACACACAGACACACACCTTGGAAATTTCTCACGCCTGCACACACACAAACACACGCTCACGCGCGCGCACACACACACCAGTGCCCGCATACCAGCATCAGTCAAGCTATTGTGAACACCAGAGTCGAGGGGGAAGGAAAGAAAAAAACACGCGCACTTGCTCACCTTTCGCACGCACGCACACTCACACACACGCAGGCATTCTTTCGACGGATTCATGTACACACACGCAACCTTCATGCAGTCACACCTCGGTAAGTCAGTCAGGTCGGCCGAATCTGCTGACGAAGGTTTCCTACACGCACGCACGCACGCACTCGCCCCACCTTGATGTCACCAGTCAGTCCTTTGCACTCATCCGTCTAAATGGTCGGCCTCTCGCTTTGTTTTGAAGCTCTGCAGGCTGTAAATGACACAACGTCTGAAACACAGCAGACAGAGACCGGTGGAAACAACTCTGAGTGTCCTAGAACACGTATCAGAGTCTCCCTGTTCTCCTCTAAACCGCATCATTAGGCTCATAGTTCAAGGTGTCCCCTCTCTCTGAGGCTAATAACCCCTCTCACTTTAAAGCTCCCCGTGTAGGAAGAATAAGGGGAAAAGATAAATGGGTGTAATATTTAAAATAATAATTAGAAAAAAGGAATGGAGATAAAGAGGAAGGGGAGATACACTGAACTGAAAAAGGGACACTTGAGCGCGGAGGCAAAGCTCACACGCATTTAAATATGCCTTTAACACCACTTTAAGCCCTCGTGGGGGGAATTAAAAGGGACAGAAACGAAGGAAGAGAAGTGTTCATCCCAAAAAAAGGAAAAATCCAGTAAGGAACTGTTAGTGAGGAAGAGGAAGGGCTGGAAAAAGAGAGAGAGAGCGGTGGATGAAGGCAGGCTGCGTAACGCGAGGCAGGGCGACCTGGACCTTGGCCCTGTGATTCACGCCGTGGTCTGTCTGACACATTCTAATCACACGCATTATCTGACACCGCTCCTCCCCGCGCGCGCCATCGCCCCACGCGCGCCGCCTCCCAGAGACACAATCGCCCTTAATTGTCTTTGATTCGTGACAGAGCGAGCCGACGCGCCACAAACACACACTGGCAGACACGCACGGGGGCACACACCTTGGTGTCAGGTCACTCTGCCCCCGGCGCCCTGTGACTCTTTGTGTCAGTAATGACAAGCGAGGCTTTTATCACTGGGCTGAAAGAAACTCTCTCTCTCTCTCTCTCTCTCTCTCTCGCTCTCTCTCGCTCTCTCTCGCTCAAATGCATGAGTTTTGTCATGCTAACACAAAATTCAAGATGTTTGTTCGGGCTCTAAAGCCGCTCTCGTGCAGATATTACAGGAAATTGGAGTAATTTTGAGGGATCTGGTTGAGAATTTGTGTTTTCCTGTAAACAACAAACATTGCTCTCAAATAAGCCCTTAGAGAAGTAAAAGTACAGATGCTGGTTTTCATATTTCCTCTTCACACACACACACACACACACACACACACACTACAGCACGGCATAAATCTGTTAACAAGCAACGACTCCGTGGGGGATTATTACAGTATAACTTTTAGAAGTGATGACTGTGACGTTCCTCCTCACTGCTGAGTTCATGGCTGAGGCGGATTAGCCGGGCTTCCATTCTTGCTTATCATATGGATGGGATTAACCTGCGCTATGGATCATACACACGGGACCAGCTCAGCACACAACACACACACCCTTTAGTGCATTCAGCACGAAACCACACACACACACACACACACACACACACACACACACACACACACACACACACACACACACACACACACACACACACACACACACACACACACACACACACACACACACACACACACACACACACACAGCAGGCTAAACAGGCCTGTGTTGCCATACCGACAGTAGAGCTTGTTAAGTCATCTGCTGCTCTTTAGATCGCTAACAACGTTATCATTTGGCTACGGTAACCACGGCGACGCCTTTGCCCTGTGAACGGGCCTCTGTGCGTGTGTGTTCGTGTGTAAAGCAGCGACACACACCCAGCGCGACACAAAGCGCCCGGCGGCGGCTCCGCTCGGCTCCCGGAGCCCCCGAGCCACTCGCGGGTTCACCCAGCGCCGACGCGCCGCTGACATTAAACGGCGCCGGGCACCCGTCCTCCGCTCCAACCTGAGCAGTCAAAAGCATGTGCAGTCATGTGTTTCAGGAATGAGAGCGTTTAGCGTCATCATGGAAGACTTCGCACTGGGTTCCACTCGGTCGCTGTCAAACAGGGTTAGAATTATTTCGATAAGTACATGTTTTCAGAGTCGGTGCTGGGACTGCAGCTCACAGCTGTTAAAACTGGTACTGAGCCTTCCTATAACATCCCATAAACAGAAATAAATACCTCTCATAGCCATTAATACACCTTGAGCATTTGCGGTTGTTTGTACTGTGCAAACCTTTAAAGGGCTCGACCAATTAAACAAGACTTCTTAATTATAGAGTAAATAATTATTATAATCACTATAATAATGTATAAATGTATGGATAAATTGAAGGTGACGTCTGTGCCTCCAGTCAAGTGAACCAGAAGGTCCTGTCTGACGCCGCGAGAGCGTCTCAAAATGTCCGATGGAGTTGGGTTGACACCACCAGGTGCACTGTTTGTGCAGCAACCTGCGCTTTGAGTTTCAGTTGAAGACATGAGTCAACAGGTCGAACACACACACACACACACACACACACACACACCTGTGTGTTTGCATGCGCGCGCTGCTCGCAGAGACGTAAACAGAGGTAAACACAGCAGGAGGCCGCCCGAGCGTCAGGGGCGTGGATGCGGCAGAGCGCTGGGCGACGAGCGCTGCACTTTTAACCCCGGGCAATTACGTGACTAAGAAAGTGACTGAGAAAATAACCAGGAAAGCGTCTGTGGCGGCGATAACGCATTAGGGAGCCATTTGAAACGGCCTCCGCCTTGATCAAACAACGACCTGCCCTGCGTTTGCCGGTTTCAGGAGTGCTGCGACAGTTCAACCGCACCACAATGGCTGTTTGTTTGTTAGTACTAATAGTACTAAAGTACTAAACAGTGTGTCTGTACAAAAACAAGAAGTACTAAACAGTGTGTCTGTACTAAGAGTTACTAATCCAAGCCAGCTTCAAGACAACACAAATAAGCAATGAAAGCATAAATTGACAAATGAATGTGCTATTTTGTAGCTAAACATAAAAGTCAGCATGAAGAAGCAGACAGGGACTTGAATCGATTGTGAGCGCAACGGTGGAGAATAAACAAATGAAACAATGGGCAACCTTGGGTTAGAATAAGGTCAGCGGAGGCTATGTAGATGTGCCCTTCGTGCGTGAATGTGCCTGCTTATAGAGCACTATCACAGGAAGCAGAGCATGCTCCTTTATGTCACCCCCGTGGGCCGTGCCAAGAGAGAGAGAGAGCGGGCGAGCGAGAGAGAGAGAGAGAGAGAGTGAAAGAGCCGTCTATCTGTGTCTGCTGAAAGGCGTGCGTGCGTGTGAGCGCAGCGAGCCGGCGGGCGGCCCCGTGCAGCGGGTTCGTGCGAGCGCCTGCGTGCCGAGCGGAGTGTGTGTGCGTGCGTGTGTGCGTGTCTACGGGTGAGGGAGGGAGGTGAGGGGGAGGGCGGAGGAGCTGCCAAGTGCGTCTGTGTCAGTGACCGCATAAGGCAACCGAGGGTCACGGAAGTTCACGGCGCTCGGCCATGAGGTCCGCTGGCGGCGGGGGGCCCTCCGCCAACACGGGCCCCCAGTGTGGGGGCGTGAGGGGGGGGGGCAACCAGTCCGGATGCGCTGAGCAGCCAACGGTTCCACCCGGTGACAGCCTGTCGGCTACACGTGTGCGAGCAGCTGTGAGGTCACGGCTTTCGGTTTAGTCGGCGGCGGCTGAAACTGAAGAGGAAGCCCGGGTCGAGGTCTCCTGTTTCCAGCGCACCGAACCACGAGCGGCTTCGCGTTCGCCGGCAGCCTATCAGCTCACGGCACCATTGTTGCCATGTGGAGAGCTCCTATCGAGTGGCCGCACGGCGGCCGCTCCGGCGGGGGGCCCGAACAATGACGGGCCCCCCGCTCGGGGCCGCGCTGACCCAGAGACCGAGGCGGGAAACGGCTGCACGCTCTATGGGGTTCTGGAGAAACTAATACACATTACATTTACAGGGTCAGGCTGCGATTATCCACAGACCTCTAAATTACTAATTAAATAGATTAAACCTGGCTTTTTTTTTTAGGAGAAACTAACAAGTCAGTTAAAAGGTAATGATGGCTGTTACATTTTTATAAACTGCGGTTTTGGTTCCTGTTTCAACCTAATTGAACTGAAAACGAACTGATCCCGCTTCACACAGTTGCACAAACGCTAAACAGAAACACAGAGGAGCCTTTTTACTGGTAACCCTAACAATAGGACCCTGAACCCGAGGGGGCATGTCGCCGCGGCGGCTTAATCACCGTTTAGAATAACAAAAACAGCCTGCAGGTTGCAGTAAACACTTCAGCCAGACACTTACTGAAACTTGAGCCTGACTTGTTCATTGTCCGGGTTGCAGTACAGTCTCTCCAGCTGCTCCTGGGAGTCGTCCGCTATGCTCTGCCACGTCTGGCTGCTGCTCCGGCAGATCTGCCAGTGGTACGGCAGGACCGTGTGGTGGTGGGCACAGTCGCTGCCGTACACGCACTGTCCCTGGAGGAAATCCACACAGATGTCCACCGAGTCCGACTGGTGCGTGTGGTACTGGAGCTGCGTGAGCAGCTCGAACACCAGGTCCAAGGAGGCCTCTTCGCTTTTATCCTGGAATAGCACTGCTTTGTCGGGCGGCGGCAGGAGGGGCAGGGGGTCCCGGACTCCGAGGCAGTCTTTAACTGGAAGGGGTTTCGCCCCAGAGGTTAAGAGGTCATTGCTTTTGTTTGGCCCCTCTTGGTGAGGCGCCTGTGGTGCAGCTACGGGAGGTATATCCCCGCCAGGGGGTTTTACAGTCGCTGTGAGGCCGGGCTTCAGCTGAAAGCAGGGCCCGTCGGGGGTCGTCTCGGGGATCTTGGCTCGCTCCGTCTCCTCCAGCTCCGCAGTAGTATCGGCTATTTCCACGTCCCCGTCCCGGGCCATCAAGCCCGGCACTCCGGCTCCAGCTGCGGCGTCGGCAGCCCCCTGGTCCTTCAGACACACCTGGCCCATGCAGCTCTGCTTCACCACGGCCGCCGCGCACAGGTTGCCCGGGCTCCGGCCCGGTTGGCTCCGGGGAACGAACACCCCATCCCCGGAGACCAGCGCGTCCGTGCTCAGCAGGGTGGTCAGTATGGGGTCCTCCAGGGCGCGGTGGACGCATTTGGCCTCGAGCTTCCGCTGCTTCTGCTTCTTGAAGTACGGCTTCACCAGAGGTATCTTGTCCGGGAGCCCCACGATCTGCCGCTCCGCGAAATCGTCCCCTTCGCCCATGTTCAGGCTCACGCCCAGCGGGATCCCGGTCGGCACGCGCTCTGCGGGTTTCTGGAGAACGCGCAAAGTTTTATCCATGTTCTCCGCCGAACGCCCGGCCGTCCTGAGAGGAGAGGAGGAGAACAAGGAGGTAGTCATCGCAGATAATACATAATCCTATTTACTAGTGCGGGGTGAAGTCATCCCGGGAACAGAGACGCGACTCAAAGGCTGCCCGTGGAAACCCAGCTTTCCTTTCCTGGGAAGGAAAAGCGTCGCCCTCCGAAACGAAAGCCGTTCAACGCCGCGCGATAACCCGCGCTCGGCTGCTCTAATGCCTCCGCAGATAGGACCGCATCCAGCGCGGCGACGCGTTGCGGCTCCGGGGAACGCTAAACTTGCCATTTCGGCTCGGATGGGAAAGAAAAGCAGCTCTGACGCGGCTTATTGCAGTCATTAAGGGAAGCGGTAAAAACATTACCCAATCTCGCCGTAGGGAACTCGAGTCAGCAGCCTCGGATTAGGCGAGTGAAAGCAGAAGCGAGGCGTCCTTTTCGGCTATTCTGGCGTCTTGGGTGCCTCGCTAACGTCATGCCCGCAATTACGGCCGCGTCTCCGAGCGCGAGCGATAAAATCATCGCTACAACAAAACCGCTCTCTCTCCCGGGACCGTGTATTTTGATCACGGGAGTCCGATACGCTGCCCCCGCCGTCTACGTGCTGCTCACACATCGCTGCCCGAGCAAGTCTGCACGTAGGCTGCATTCGACTCAACACACACACACACACACACATATATAGACATATATATATACACACACACACATACACAAGGCACTGCGGCACACAAACGGGGCAGAAAGCGCAGATCTCTTCAACTACACCACTTTTCCTCTGGGCGAGAACGGCGCCTTCAGCCGAGCCGAGCCGAGCCGAGCCGTGCGCAACAAAAGATTTAAAAAGCCCGACACTGGAGAGCTGCGACGAGCGCGTACTTTGCCCCGGACAGCTGATTTTCCCCCCCTCCGGTGAACGCGAGCAGCCTGTCTGCGTGTCTCTAACTCGGAGACGGCGAAAAAGAAAAGTACCTGCGCGACAAAGTCGGCCCCCGTCCTCCGGGTCTCTACACTGTTCGCTGGGTAAAATCCTGTGCGCGCATCGGCTCCGTCCTCCAGTCTGGATCTAACAGTATCCGTGTCTGGACTAGGCTGTAATCCAGTTAGTTCGCTCGTGTCCCTGCGCTGCCCCCGCGGCTCTCATGCTCCTTCTCTATTTCATGCTTGCCCGTCTCTTTGTATCCTTTTGCTGGATAGGAAAGCGCAGGAGAGCGGGCGCCCACAAACCCGAGCACAGCTGTGGCGAGAGCGGCTCTGCCTGGCTGCCTCCCGGCTCCTCGCGCCCAGGCCCCGCCCCGTAACCTGGCCAGGGGCGGGGCTTAGGGGCCCAGTCCAGGAAGTAATAAAAAAAACGGTACAGTTAAAACATAGGGAAGTAGGTCAAAACCCGTAATTAATACCGTGTTTACATACAGTTGTAATGTGAAATCTCTGCAACATACACATTCAAATGTTTGGTTGAATATTAAAATGAATCAGTGCTTTGAAGAGTTGGTCTCGGTAAATTACACTGGGTATATGTTGGGCCTCAAACAGGATTTTATTTTGAAATATGCCTCTTGAATTATATACTGTTTTAAAATACAGGTTTGCTGTAACATATAAGACTTCATCATGCAGCAAAGTAGCAAAAAGAAGGCACTAAACTGGGGCTATGGAATCTGGTGCAGCTGCTCACGTAAACCGGGGTAAATGCTGGATTATAACAGTTGTTGGTAATGTGTTTTCTTTCCTTTTTACCCCATATACATCAGACTTTAGGTGTCATGTCATCTCTGATGGTGTCAACGTGATGGCTGTGTGGCTGGACTACAGAAAATCAGGACTCACCCTCGTTTTTTCTCTGGAGGCTCAGGACAAATTAATCAGGCAGGCATGAAACTTGACCCTTTTGACACTGTCAACAGTCAATGACGAAAGGTTTTTCCTACTACCTCAGCTGGAACATAACTGACAGTACTGTATATTAAACAATAGATTCATTCTTGACTTTTTCAATTTTGAATCTTAAATAAAAAGAGAATATTTATCACCTCATGAACTAGACTAAGCCTAATCATAACTAGAAGTCTCATCAGCCATACATACAGTACAAGCATTCTGTTTAAATATTAGAGATATTAACAATATTATGAATAATTACAATTAACATATAAACGTGTATTATGAGAATTTAGTGATTGTTTAATGTTTTAGGTGTGGTGAAAGTAATTTCAACTGCTTAATGTGCTGTACTTTACATCATATATTAGCATTAATAAAAATAATTAAGTTAATTAAAAGTAATGAATGCAGTATTGTGCTGCAGTTTCTATCACTTCATTGAAATGTGTTCCCTCAAATATGCTGTTAGTTTGAGGAGAATCAGCTCCTTCTCTCTTCATAACTCTTAACACATAACTATGATTCAGTCAAAAGCCAGGCCAAGAAGGACACGTACTTTTCTTGTGCTCATCTAATAACTTTTGGTATTTAGGAAGTCTGACTCGGCCGTGTGCACCTGATTTGTCATGTTTCTATAAGGGAGTGTAATGTTTACTGACTGCATGTTGAGTCAGCTTCCCTCTCCTCCCTCTTTTACCAGAAGCAGTTTGGGAACCTGCTGTGCTGCACAGTCTTCCTGCAAGGTTTCGCTGTTTGCAGAAAAGCCTGCCCAACCAAGCACTTTCCAGTTTCTAAAGAGCGGATTTCTTGAAAGGGCTGGGCTGTTACTGCCCAAAACACAAACTGTAATACGTCGTTAAACATACGTCAAAGTACAGCAAGCCTGGGAATTTGGTTGCATAATGTGCTCGGGATGGCATTTTACGGAGTCGATGTTCAAACAACACATTAGACGAGTGGCTTTACAGATAAGCCAGAAAACAGCTGGAATATTCCCTTTTATCTAGAATTAGAGGAACATATAATACCTCTACACCCCTCAGGTAACAGCCCATGAAGATTTAGTGTGAAGCAGTGAGGGAACAGCAGGAATAAGCATCTAGTCTTTAAGTAGTTTTCCTATTGTTCTAGAAAGTGATTTAACAGGAAATTAAGGTAACCCTCATTTCCTTCTCAGATCCCTGTGGGACCACTAAGGAGGAAACACTAAATCAAATACATTTACCAGATTATCTATTCTATTAATAACTGAATCTACGCAGTTTAAGCATTTCATCACATGCCTAAACTTTAACAACAAAGGTCAAAAAGGCAAAACTGCTGATGTGCTGCAGTAATTTACATGCAAACCTCTTTCCTCCGTAACACCCACAAACCACCAGTGGTGAGCTGCACTCTTCTTAACCTATTTATTTTTCCACGCACGGGCCACAAGTTGCAGTTCAGGAGGTCAGAGATTAACAGAAATGTGCATAAACATCGTTCAGACAAACACCGATGCCGCGGAAGCCGTTCCAATGAGGCCTAGTAATTTGGAAATTATAGTTCCGCAGCTGAAGACACGGCAGAGCTGACGTATCTGAGATTAATTGCCTGGTTGCATACCGACGGATCTTGAGCATTCCTCCTCGACTAACATGCATAACGACGTCCTATTGTTCAAGTTTTGACTTGTCTTGGAGGACGCCCTATAAAAGACATACCGGCCTGCCAACTCCAGCGTGCTTGTTGTCTCACAAATGTCAGCGAGTTAACTGAACGCATGAAACAACACGTCTGGTGCTGGTCCTTCCATACGTCAGCGCGAGAGTCCTGTTTTAACCTTGAAATGAAAAGAAACACCAGCACTACTGTTACTGTTAGCGTTACTAGAGGTCTTATCTAGGTCGTTTCGGTTGACTCCAAATGAGGTCAAAGGTCAGTGCAGCAGGGCGGCCGCTCTGTGGTTAGCCCAGGCCCAGGTGTGGCGCAGTCGGTCGCTAATAAAACAGACGTTAAGCTAATTTCACGAAAGGGGCATTCGATGGGTCCGTGTCGGTAACCAGGGCCGTGTTTCCAGCCCCCACCCGTTGAATCTTATCTGTCCACATGCCTGCACACAGCACAATTACTGCAGGCAGATCAGTTAACGCTGGTGACAGGCCTTCAGCCGCGACACGCCTGTTTACACACAAAACAGTTCCCCGGCATGCGAAACACAAAAATACAATTTATTGTGGTAATTGATGGAGGATTGGCACAGGAACCTGTGGGTGTCATAAACACTGATAATGGTCTAATTGTATTATTATGTGCAATTGCCGTTATGGGCTGTCGCTTTGTCACTTTGATGTGTAAGATGCCTGGGCTGAACCCAATTACGAAGCTGGACGGGTTTTCTCACATAGTCGCAGAAGTTGGTCTCAGCGCTGCTTGTGGAGCTTTTCAGCGCGCTTCTTCGTATATCGAAGCAAGGGCTCGGGTTACTTCCTCCATCGCTGAAAGTCCACACTGTGAGTTACCTGAGAATGTCGGTCTCACCAGTTGACTAAAGTTCCAGATATGTCTTGCTCCCAACGCCCACAGCAGGTGCCTTAATTCGTGAGTCATTCACACAACTTGAGCCGCGCTTTCAGAATGAAACTGGTTCCGTGTGGTGCTGCACTACCTTTGGGCTGTGCCAACTCTACTTACGTGATGACTAATTATTTTCTTGTGAGCGCATCCAGCACAAATAAGAGTATTCACGGAAAGTATAGAAAAACATTCAATGGATTACTGGAATTTTTGATTGACAGTTGTGTTTAGTTGGCAATTCTCCCTCTTCTAATTCAGACAAATGTAGGACGACAACACATGGAGAATGGATAAGACACGAGACAAGGTTATAGTGGCATTAAGATAACAACAGCAGGACTTAGCAGATCATTAAAAACACGCCAGCAGATACTTGTCTGCATTCACAGCTCCAACAATGGCTCAACCGGCGTCGCCAGGGATTTCCCGACAGTGTGCCGGTACCCACACGCAGCAGCGCTGGATGAAACCCTCCGTGTCACTATCACATCATTTACAGTGTTCCACAATTGGTAAAATGGCTGTTGAAGGGGCTGCTTCCATTTGTGAGGTAGAGGTGAGACCTGAAATGGTTTTGTGCTGAAAAACCTCATTTTGGCAGGCGAACTGGGAAAAAAGGTGCCGTGATGATTTAACCAGATACCTGAAATGGTTCAGTGGTAAGTTAATAGGCTCAGTGCTCACATGCTGTTACTCACACACGCCTCAAACGCCATCTGCTTTTTCTGTGTGTGTGTGTGGTGGTGGGGGGGGGGGTGTTGTGGAACTGGTTTTCTGTGCAGCTGGGTCGACAAGAAGCATCGCATGCATTAAAGCTTGATTTGCGGCCTGAGCGCGCAGGCCTCTGTATGTACTGCATGTAGGTTATCATTATCGCCACCATCTCCATATGTGTTTTCTAGTTACCATTTAAAAGAGAATGCGTGATGTGTCCGTCGCAGCTGCAGTTCGAGGTATGTGGATTCATTTTTACAGAACTCACGGCATCAGGTTCCGGTTCAGCAAGAATCTGAGAATCTGCAGCCACGCGAGCTACTATACTTAGACACTGTGCGTTGAGTCAACATGCAAACACGCTCACAATGACAATACTGTGTTATTTACCCGCTTCGCTATTCAGCCTGTTGCGACGCGAACGTGGTCATTTGCACCAAGCGGTGGAAAATGAGGCCGAGGTTGAGGAGGGGTGTGTTTCGTGCGGGGGGGAAAGGTCAAAACTTTCCCCCCGCATGATGCTACTTCTAGGAATCAGGCTGATGTTGTAGTACCGGCACACATCTGGATCACAGTGGCGAGCAGATCAACAGACGGGCCAAAAATAGCATTGTTGAAGCGATGTCACCGGCTTCTTTCCGAGCCTTGCTTTAACTAGCATGTCGCTGAGCCTAATGCACTGCTCTGTTAGACTCCTAACCACACATTAACCTTTAGATGAAATCATCTCAGTGTCACGGTGTCCGCAGTCTGAGTGGAGCCCTAAAGGTGAGAGTGACCTACTCTCCTACAGGTCCAAAGAATTATATCAAGGATCTCCGCTGCTATGGAAACCTAACAGGCATGCACGTGTGTACTCATGCGCCAGTGTGCTCCGGTGGGCTACTCGACAAAGAAAGGGGGGGGGGGGGGGGGGGGGGGGGGGGGGTCAGGGGAGAGGTTGGAGGTCAGCGACACAAAGGGTTCCTGGCCCTCGGGCCCCAGGTCAGGGCTTGGGGGCCACGGAGTAGCACCACAATATCCGGCACTTGAGGTTGGGAGCTGCCACCCCCCACACATCTGTCTGACTGACCCCCCCCACGCACACACACACAGGTCACCCGGTGAGCCTTGACAATGAATGCTGATCAAAGGCAGGCTCTGGCTCCTCAGGGGGAGGCGGGATATAGAAGATTAACCTTAGTGTGAGAGCGTCTGTAGCAGGAAGGGTTCACTCCTTCAGTGAACCCGTGGGTTTCACTATGAATATTATACGGCGGAAGGCCTGTTTCCAATTAAACTGAACTGAATCAGTCATTTAACTCAGCATTTTAACATGATGATCCATAAACAGCATAAACAGCTACATTTCCCATAATGCAACACACAATTTAGTTACATATTAGTCACTAGTGGAATTAACACAACATAAAATAAGTTCAAGAAACTTGAAGTCAGTGATTTATTACTTATAATAAACTGTTTCAGTCTTAATAGTCACGTTTTGCTCCAATGTGTTTTTGTTTCAATGTCACCATGTAATAGCTCCTCTGGCAGAGCAACAGCTATCTTCACTACTGTGTTTTACTCTGACATTTAGAAGTGTTAGGAAGATCAGGTTGCTTGTACATATTCAAGTCAGGTCACGGGTGTTTTTGTTGTGGTCGTCGTTGTCAGGGGAGCCTTAAACAAGTGTTAAGGAGTTTGGTCAGGTTGGACATTTACTTTGTTTGCTTCATCGTTTCAGACGTGAGCAGTAGTGACACTCGGGCGAGAATACCGCCTCGCGCGCTCGGCTGGAGACAGAGCGCGCGCGCGAGCGAGCGAGCGAGCGAGACACCAAGAGGAGGAAGGTGAGCTGATGTAAAAAGTGGAATATGAAAGGAGTGGGAGGGAACGGAGATGGGGGATGGCAGTCGAGATCTGTGCCATCAAAGAGCATTCATTAGGATCAAAACGCAGAGGAAGACGGGCTGACACAGAGAGAACGCATTAGGGGATATTTGCCGTCCTGGCTGAGGGAAAGGCGCGCGCGCGCGCGCCCTCTGCAGCGGCGAGATAACAGAGAAAGGGGGAGCGAGGGCGGCAAACGGGAGCCCGGGCAGGTGAACATGAACCGGCACGTCGCTCGGGGCGCAAAGCGCGGCCCCGGGGAGGAGACGCGACCGGGGAGAAGGGAAGGAGAGGAGGAATGTTAATGGCCCCGAAACCAGCCCAGCAGGTCTGGAGACGTGGAATGCCACAGATAGCTCCCTCGTCCCGAATCTGCTCGAGCGCACGCTTATTTGCCGGGATTATTATCGCCAGCACGTCTGATCTGTCCGCTTCCACGCTGTGGGCGTGCGGCTGCTGTTTAACTCCCCCTCGGTCCCGAAGGCCTGTTTCTATTCTAGTTAATGATTCCTTTAGGTTTCTGTTTACAGGAACCAGTTTCCTGATGTCACGGGCGCTCGACGCTGACACTTTGACCTGCGTGGAACGCCTTTGCCACAGACTCTGTTCTGTCTCACAGGAATCTCTGTAAACTCATATTAATCGGTTTAGGAGCAGGCGCTCGACGGACATGTGACGTCACGTGGGCGGGGCTGTTTGGAAACGGGTGGGGGGAGGTTTTTGCTTTCCATTCTTCGCCCTATTTGTTGTTGTGACCGTGTCGTGAATCAGCAGTTCTGATCTCTCATTACTGTGGATTACGTTGTGATGCCAGATGCACTGTCTCCAGCAGTTCGGTCCAGTTTAAAAAGTGAAACACGTTTGGCAGTTAACAGGAAATGAATGCGTGTGGGCATGAGTCAGGCTTCAGTCAGGTTCAAAGTCACCTTGCTCGGTACTGATTTAGCCATCACTGCTGTTGACCAAGGGCCGAACTCAGATAAACAGAGGACTTATTTCCATGGCAACCAGTCAGCACCACCTACAGAGTGCAGGTCTCCAGCCAAAGAAACTTAAGGTCCCAAGAAACAGACAGAAAAGCAGAAATTGTGCTATTTCAGTTTAGGAAGTGGCAAAGAAAATGCATTTCTTGCAAAAATAAATGGCACGATATATATTTGACAAGATGGTGAATGTTTATGAAGATGTAATGGGCCTAATAAGGTGCGGGGACATGGCATAGTTACAGTTACTGCATCGTCACCAGCTCAAAAGAAGAACGTTGATGATACTTTAATCTTACGCATTAATCTTGTTTTCTGTATCAAACGCTGTTCTAATTTTACTACTGATTGAAAAACATTGGAAACAACTACAATTTGCAGCGGATCAACAACAATACAACAATATCATGGCCGTACATCACCTATTAAATGTGTGAAATTCTAAAAGTGGGATTCATAGCAGAGCTGCTGGGGGTGATTGCTGTGATTGTTGTGCTGGTATCGGCTCCCAGCTTGTCTCCCCCTCTCACCGGTGCTCCTTTCTTCTACTTATCCTGTCATATTATGTTTCCTCCCCCCCCCCCCCCCCCCTCGCTGACCATCCATCAGGCTGAACGACAAGCGCACAAAGGCATCAGAGGAGCGCGGGGAGAGACAGAGGAACACAATGAGAGCGACACACGAAGGGCCGCTGGCGAGTGTCAGGGCTGGATTTGACTGAAGGAGCCGTCGGAGGCCGGTGTAAAGAACGACACGCTGCCGTTTCCTGACTGGAAAAACAGTTGCCTGCTCACACACACACATACGCGCATGCACAGGAAAAACAGCTTGTTGCCAGGACAAAGTATCCATTTATTGCTTCCTCTCTTTTTCTGTGGACGCACCGCAGGGTTCTGACACACACACACACACACACACACACACACACACACACACACACACGCACACACACACACACACACACAAACACACATGTTCTGTACATGGCCCTGCTTGTTTTTGTGTGTGCATGGCAACTGCGGCAGGCGTATAGTACAGCTGCAGTAACTGTCAGAGATAAAGTGTGAGTAATGGGGCTAAAGGTGAGAGGCTGGCGAGTGTTCTGGCATGTGGACGCATGTTTCATGAGCTGCGTGTGGACTGACAGACAGCTGACTCACACACGAGATGAACTTCAGCCACTGTACGTCCTCTGCAGGAAGTGTGTGTGTGTGTGTGTGTGTGTCTGTGTCTGTGTGTCTGTGTGTCTGTGTGTCTGTGTGTGTGCGCCGCAGCTGTCCCTGTGCCTTTAAAACAAACTCAATCGCCTCATTTCCTGCGAGGGCAGCGCAGAGGAGAGGAGAGGTGAACCGCTAGGTGGAGATTCTAAACAAGCCTCCATCCACAGTTCAGTGTGAACACACTCCCTGCTGAAGTGTCCTTGAGCAGGTCTCTGAATCCCTGCCAGTTCTTTGAGGCTGTTTTGTGCATCGGACCCTGATCTCTAACCTGCTATTGAAAGGAAGCAGAAGATGAGGCACTTTATTTACACGTGGCTGCCAATAATCACAGTGGTTCCACTCCTAATATCAGTCACCGGGCGTCTCGGCGGAGGCGCACGGAGCCTTTGGTTCCACACGTTCCCCGGGGCCCGTCGCCTCCGTGCACCAGCTGCACAGGACGGACGCAGAAGGAACACATCGTGTCAAACGCAGATCCCAGTGACTCAGTTCCTGTTAAGTAAGGGGTCGACATACAAAAGCGTTTGAAATGCACGTACACCACTCTGGACTCCGTAGTCTAAACATGTGGGTAAGAGGCTTTTCAGCCTTCCCAGAAATTATACACACTCCTAATCTGAACCATTTGGATTGTTTCTTATGAAGCGCCGCACCTCCCATGACTCTCTCTCTCTCGCTCTCTCTCTCTCTCTCACACACAAACACAGCGTTGCAGACCAGTTTGACGTTCTAGTGAAAACAGTCACGGTCTTTGGATTGAGTCAAATCACATGAGTGACACGGTGGATTTGGCCCGTCTCCCATCTGTACGCAAACTGCACCGAACTGTCTCCGGCGTCTCCTCGTGAGCCAGCGAGAACAGTCACACAATGTTAACGTGTCCTTTTTAAAGGGAGCGGTGTCAGAAAGGATGATGTTCTCCTGGAGCGAGGAGCCCGGGTTCTGACAGCGAGCGGCGGCGGCGGCGGAGGATGTGTTGAATGTTCCAGCAGATACAGGGAGGAGGTGGTAATATGGAAAATGTGCCGCCTGCTACCGGCTTTGAGTCGCAGCGAGTGGGCGAGTCGCTGCAGGACCGGCCCATCTGGAGCACAGCTGCGTGCGCGTCCTGGAACCCGTTCATGGGTTCCGCGCGCAAACACGTAGGCGCGCGTTCCGTCCCACGTGACGCCGCCGTCACGGAGCCTGAAGCGCCTCCAGACGCCAGACAGATGCAGATGCACGAGTTAATTCCAATTATTAAATGGCTTGTTTTCATTAATAAAAGGGCCCAGATTGAAATCATCATCATTAATATCATTATTTCAAAACAGACAGTTTTACCCGGTGACATAATCTTTTGCAATAGCGCAGCAGACTGTGACTCATAACCATCATAAGCCGTTATGATACAAAATGGCTGATGTTTTGTTTTTGCAAACTGAACTTTTTCATCTGTTCCCCACCTTCAGTAAATACTTCAGGCAGGTGATCGGGAACTTTTGGATGATGATTCACAAACATATAAATATTTAGACATGGTACTAAATTACCGACGGACTGAGCTGCTTGTGCTGCCGACTTCCCTCCAGCGTGTAACCTGTGACGCAACTGGTCCCCACGTCGCTCTGATCTCGCTGCCCGTGGGGAGATTACGCTGACATCTCTGTCTGCGTGACGGATCCCGGGACGGCTGCGCCAACATTAACCCCTTCACCTCCGTTCATCTCTGACAATGGAACGCCAGGTTGAACACATGAAATAAGAACAATGATCAGACTATTAAGAGTCGGTTCGTGTGTGAGTCTGAGAGGAGTCTTCTCCCACCTCGTCATCTGAGCTCCGGCTCCACATGTGGTGCACTGCGTGTATCCAAACACGCTGCACAAACACATCTGACGCAGAAATGTTGTTTGTATACGCACGCGGCCAGAAAGTCCCGTCCGCATCTCACTTAGCACTTAATTCGCTCAAGCGTGTGTTTGTTCGTCGGAGGAACACCGGGCACCGGCCGATCCACGGGCTCTCAGCGCCTCATTAGGGCCGAGCTCTCTGCACCGAACCGGGCCGCCGCTCACCTGTGACACGTCTCAATGAACGTCCCGAGCAGCTTCAAACCAGAGCACACATATAAAAGCAATTAGCCGAGCTCTTTCCCGCATCATCGGTGACCTTGCGAGGCGCTGAATGTGCAGCGTCAGCGTGAAACGGAGACTCTGCCCTAATTACGACTCCACTCGCGCTCCGCTGACCACGCGCCCGCGCCACCGCCGTGACGCTATGAATACATTGTGGCCACAGCTCGCCGCAGCTGCTCCCACGGCGGCGGGTCATCCACGTCCACACTGTGCAACAACGCCCTCGGACGTGACGGTCGGACGCGTCCTAGAGCTCAAAACTGTGTTCCCGTTTTCACTTGAGCGGAGCACGTAGGTGGAGGAAGGATGTGGTGGTGGAGGATAATGGGCAGACACAGGCTGACGCCAGACTCCAGTGTGGTTGCGTTTAAGCAGGAGAAGCACTTTGGTTGAGGTTGAGGACGACGTGTTGTGTGTTCCTTTCTTCTTTTTTGTCTTCTGCCTCCCGTAATTCAACTAAGCACAATTTTGAAAATAAAAACATGCTGTTATTCAGTTTGATTATTTTCAGTATTTTCAATCTCATCAGTCGTTTACGTTGCCTGCCATAATAATACGTTGCAGTTTCGCTTGTTTTATAAATGAAGCTTTTGAGGACACGTGTTTGCTCTGGAAATGTTAGTGACCCTCAAGCATTGGATGAGACACAGGACATAATAAATGTGCTTCCTTGCAGCTTTAGTTTATTAAAATGGGGAAAAAATGCAACAGTGCTTAAATGCTTAAAAAGGAACGGACACAAATACAAACCATACAAACAACCATATGTGGACACATAAATTCAAGCTTGAGTCGTTGGTGTTTTTATAAGCTGACGGTGAATAGATCTATAACATCAGAATCATTCTGGGCTTATTAGACTTCATGCTCCCACAAAAGTCGATGTGACAGACTGTGCACCAGTGTGTGTGTGTGTGTGTGTGTGTGTGTGTGTGTGTGTGTGTGTGTTTGTACAATCTCATTTGTGCTATGCCCAACACATCCAGTGTGTTGTTTGTAGCTCTCCTCTGCTCCTCTCACACAGAACTGATGAGAAAGACACACATTAAACAAGCTGCTTTTTGGCAAGCGCACACACGCACACACACACACACACAGACACACGCTGTGCTCCAGAACCCACCGCCGTGACCTTTCAGATGCAGATGGAACAGCAGCTTCCCTCCGCTGCCAAAATGTCAACATCTTCTGTTCTCTCTCCGCCTCTGAGACGGGCCAAGTTGGCAGCAGGTTCGCCTTCATGCCTCGCGGTTAAACACTCCCGGACACGCGGCGCGTCCTGCGCAGCGTCGCCCTCGTCCAGTCCGTGTGAGGAGCGTGGGCTCCACGGATGCGCCGTTCTGCACGCGGGCCCTGCTCTGCAGTGGGCGTCTTATCTATTTGCTCCTATGGGTCCAGAGTGAAATGTGGGACTTACTGGAGCGGAGGAATGGAACCACGTGAGCGCTTGTTTTGGGACTGGGCTGAGCCTGGAGGGTCACCGTAACTCTGCCAAGGGAAGTTAAACCTGTGTCGTTATGAAAACGCCTGGGTCTCGGTGACCCGATAAATAACGTCTACGCGACCGCAGCCACGGCTCCGCACCTCCACTATCAGGCCTGCCTTCGTGGGAAACGTAGGAGCGCTGCGAAAGAAGGAACAAAACAGCTCGTCTGTCACGCGTCTGCCTCCAGCTTTTAGTGGAGTCTAAGGTTTTATTTTGTTTTTCAAGGCAAGTAGGTGATAAATGAGTGAACAAAACACAAAAACTCTCAATGTGTAATATGGGAAGGTGAGTTTTGTGTATTTGTGACATCTCTCTAAAAGTGATAAAACCAACAACAACCAAACGAGCTTTGCTTCGTCAGTATGTTCGAGTGTACATCTTTAAGTATTTGTGCGTTTGTGTGTGTTTACGTGTTTGTGGGGCGGCACACACACATTTTATTGCTTTAACGCAAACACACTTTCTTAGCAGTGATGAGGAAAGAGAGTGGAGTAAATAGATCAAAGTTTGGTTTGGGTCTCTGAGGTCTTTCCATCTTTGTCTGTCTGCACACACACACACACACACACACACACACACACACACACACACACACACACACACACACACACACACACACACACACACACACGGGCTCATATGATTGCATTCAGGTTCACATGCAAGCGCGCAACCCTGAGGGTGAGGAAACTATTTATGGTGAAAGTGGGCAGAAAGTGTAAACACATGTCTGGCATCCTTTGAAAAGACAAATATTTCACTGCTTTTCCTCCTTTCACCTCTCGGAGGGATGCCCACCCTCACCTCCGCCCGCCGCGCCGACCGTAGCACACACCCGCTCGTGGCTTTGGAGCCGAGGGGGGGGGGGGCATAAATCACAGGACACAAACAAGATAGAAGTGGAGCAGCACACGCACCCGCTGGAGCGAATGAAAGGGAGTGACGTTATCTGTGGGGGGAGAGGCTGGGTGTAATTTGCACGGGTGGGAGCGTGAACATAATCCCCTCCTTAAAGCGAGAGAGCCAGAGCCGACGTGAGAGATTTCAATCGTCAGCATGTCACCAGCCACGGTACGTTTTCACGAGCTTTAACAAAACAACGCTGAGAATGACTGAAAGGAAACTGAAAAACCAAAGATTTTATGAAAAGGAAAAAAAAAGTGTGCTCTTCAAAAAATCCACACATGTGCGATAAAAGATAAATGTTCCTCTTTTAATCGTCAGACGACAGAGGACGCCATGTGACCACACGTCTGCTCGCTGGTATTTATACCAGTGGTGGATATTTTTGCAGAGCCGGGGAACTTCCATCACTCAGCACAGTGGAAAATGACTTTGTGTGTGACCACTTTATAGCCTTTACATCCTGCCACTGTGGACTCTACTAATTCTAATGAACATCACATGAAGCATTACTGGTTCCTCTTACATGTCGGTGTTTTAAGCGTGGGTTGAATCCTGCCGTTTTGACCCAGTAGCGTTAACGGCCCCCTGGGAAGAAGTCGCGCACACACACAATATTGTGACATTCTGATGTAAGAGCCACTGGGCCCCTGCAGCTCGGCTTTGGGCGTGCGAGGAAAGTAAACTCAAAAGGAATTTGTCACCGTGATAGGTGATCTGTCATAAGTGCTCCTCGGGGTGCAGTCTGAGCGAGCAGGGACATACCAGCACTGCCAGGCAAAGGGCCCTGCAGTGCTCCACTGAGTGCCAGCGTGTGTGTGTGTGTGTGTGTGTGTGTGTGTGTGTGTGTGTGTGTGTGTGTGTGTGTGTGTGTGTGTGTGCGTGCGCCATGCCCGTGGCCGGCCAGCGTGTGCGCGCCCCCGTGGGCACGTCTGCGGTGTCACCGAAGCCAAGTACAAACATACCCACTTGCACATGAGGGTGAGAGAGACACAGATCACCAGCCCTGCCTGGCATTGTGTTGGCAGGCCTTCTCCTCCCCCTCCTCCTCCTCCTCCTCCTGCACCCCTAAAGTGCTCAGTTAATCCTTAAGCTCTATCCCCAGTTAAAGACAGGGACATCACGCGAACCTGCCTGTCTGCATTGCATTCTTAGCGCACACGCACACGCACACACACACACACACACACACACACACACACACACACACACACACACACACACACACACACACACACACACACGCACGCACACACACACACACACACACACACACACACACACGCACACACACACACACACACACACGACCCATCTACTCACTCAGTCACACGCACATGCTGCTTGCTCCTGCAAACACAGCGAAAGAGAGAGAACAGCTCAGCAGGGGGTTAAGCACTGAGGTGGCAGGAGCAGGCCCACTGCACAATATGTCTGTTTGGGCTTTTTTCACAGGCCTTAAATGTCTTCACTGCCAAGCACATGACAGACTCAGACGAGGTGATCATGAAAACAGGCCACTTTTGCAGATGCTCGTCCGTTACCTATGCGTTACACTCATTGCACCAGGAGTTGCTGCATAGTTTGTCAGCTGAGGATGTGCAAAAGTCAAATTAAGATCTTTATCTCTGCCATCTCCATCTGTGTGAACTTGGCTGGAGGAAAGGAAAGCAGAAGCTGGGACATGAAATGGTTTTAGTCAGACCTGCCTGTTTATGAAGATGAATATTTTAATATTATTAGACCTTTTGTTGTTGTGGTTTTGTTACTTTTATTTGTTTGGCTTAAAACAATAAACAAAACAATAAGCAAATCAGTATGTGCAATACAAACAATTAACTTGATGAGACAGGGACCTAACTCTACTACTTGACTGATTTGAAGCTTTTCTGCTGATCTCCAACAACCTAAAACATGCAATAGCATGTAGATAATGACCTCTAGTGGACATACGCTGTTTACTTCAAGCAGTGGCTTTATATTATTATTATTATTATTATTATTATTATTATTATTATTATTATTATTATTATTATTATTATTATTATTATTATTATTATTATTATTATTATTATTATTATTATTATTATTATGAGCAGCAGCAGCACCCCTGGCAGCAGCAGCAGCAGCAGCATTATTGTACATTATTGTATAACCGCGACACAACAAAAAATATGAAAGTAAATAAATACAAATAAAAAATAAATACATAAATAAATATAAAAATAAGTTTGAACCAGCCAAAAGGAAACGTAGAAACTCACTCGTTGCGCTAGTAGCGTGCAGCATATTTGTTCTCCTGCAGGTGGCCGCAGTGAGCTAAAGCTTCCTCCTTATGTATGAACGAAGAAGAACGAAGCCGCGCATTTCCGGGTTTATGCTGACGCGTCCCTCCTTTTCGCCTACACCGACGTGTCAGTCTTCTTGTGCATTCTTGTAGCTGAGCAGCAGACAGCTCGGTCAGTCCCCAGACATGGCTCCCAAAGGCAGCAACAGACAGCAGTCAGAGGAGGACCTGCTCCTCCAGGACTTCAGCAGAAACCTTTCGGCGAAGTCTACGGCTCTGTTCTATGGGAACGCGCTCATCGTCTCCGCCATCCCTATCTGTGAGTACCAGAGAGGCTAGCTGATGCTAACGAGCTTAGCTAGCACTGGTTCATTGAGGGAAGAAAACAGGCAGATCTCACTGAAAGCTTACACACCCAGAGAAACTGAAATGTTTCACATACATGTCATAGGAAAACAAAGTATTTTGAGCAATAACGTGGTGCTATCGTTTTGTTAACTGACTTCATGTCTTATTAAGTTGCTATCAAATTTATGCAGGTCTGTCAGAACAATAGTACGAAACAGTTAAAACAGAACATGCTCTTCCTTTATTTTTTGCTAACAAATCTTGATTTTAAATTTGTAGGTTATTCACTGTTTCCTTACTAACTTGAATGCTACTTGTCAATGTATGTGTAAAACATGATTGATCTGCCATTTCAGGGCTGTTTTGGAGGATCTGGCACATGGACCTTGTTCAGTCTGCAGTTCTGTACGCTGTGATGACTTTGGTTAGCACCTACCTGGTTGCCTTCGCCTACAAGAACGTCAAATTTGTCCTCAAACACAAGTACGCTGGGAAGGACACACTGTGCATGTGACTCATCCGATGGTTTCAGTTTTTATGATTAAGAAAAATCTTGGCATGTTGTTATTGTTTCCTGTTTGTTTTCCAGAGTGGCCCAGAAACGTGAGGATGCTGTTTCTAAGGAGGTTACGAGGAAGCTGTCCGAGGCAGACAACCGCAAGATGTCCCGTAAGGAGAAAGACGAGAGGTGAGTTGTCCAGCCTCCTGTGACACCATCCCTCGACAATGTGTCGACCTGCAGGTTTGACTTTGTAGGTTCAAAGACCTACGACAGATGTGTGCAGTGGCTGTGTCAGCAGTCACAACAAACTAATACCAAACACAACATATTTTAAATTAGTTTAGTTTATTGTGTTATAACCAAAAGTGCCTTGATGCGATTCTTTTGTGTTGTGGCATTATATAGACAGTAAATACAGTAGAATTGCATGATCATAGAAGAACTGGCCTTGTTTCTTTTCTTTTCTAGGATCCTGTGGAAGAAGAATGAGGTTGCAGACTATGAGGCCACCACCTTCTCCATCTTCTACAACAACACTCTGTTCCTGGTGCTTGTTATCGTGGCTTCATTCTTCTTGCTCAAGAACTTCAACCCGACTGTGTATCCTTTCAGAGTTTATGGCAGTTGATGTTGGGATCACTTACACAGAAAACCTAGTGTTTATCATTATGATTCGTTTACTGCGTAATCACGTTAAAGTAAGAATCACTGCAGTTTCTTTATAGTTATCTTTTTTATGCCTGCTTAGCTATGAATCACTGTTTTTACAGTAGCCCATTATGGACACTGATTCACATTTTCATGTTTGAAAGTTCTGCTTGAACATGGTGATGACATAGTACTCCTTAGAAGACAAACTAACCCTACTGTATAACTAAGTGCTTCTAGACATAATAGAACCTGACATTAAATGCAGGCTGTGTCACAGTTACAATGTGCCTCCTTACTGGTTCCCAGTGCATGTGTCTTTGCCTTAACCCAGGTTTTCTTCAGCAACTACATTCTGTCCATCAGTGCCTCGTCAGGACTCATTGCTCTGCTGTCCACCGGCTCCAAGTAAAGGAGGAAACAAAAAATACTGGGGGTGGGATTTAATTGAACAGGAGGAAATGGGTCAAAGAGGGGTTGAAACTTTTTTTGTCTGAGTTAAAGGGGGACTGATATCATTTCAGTTTCATGACATTCATGATCAAATATCTGGATGTGTTTCTCCAAGTCTGTCGTCTGTCTTTTTGTAACAAATAAAGAAACCCGGTATACTTGTTGTCTGTGTTGTTCTGGTGAGTTTATAGTTCAGTTTTTTTCAACCATTTTAAATGGGTTATAACTTACTCACAGTCGGTGACGGATGGTTTTAACGCACATACACATTCAATAAACCCAGTGAGCAGAATTTTGACACACTTTCCATTATCAATGTATTTATTGATGGTCACACTTCCAGACATATTTACAGAGGAATCACTGTTCAGGGGACAAAATAATACATGATGTCACTCAAAAAAAATCCAGTGTCTCACATTTATTTCATCTCTGTTTATGATGTAGAACTGACTACATTTCTATTGGAACTAATCGGAGTTTAACGACTAACAACTAGAAACCTGGATTAAAGCTTATGCAGCACATCACATGACCGTACAGTCCGAACCAGAATAGGAAATGCATGCACAGGTTAATTACTTGTGCGTTAATATGTATTGCTTGTTTGCTTCTTGGAAAAAACAGTTCAGTTTGCTGGAGAGTCTGTGGAGCTGGTAACAACTCTGTCACCTTTTATGAACACTGTTGGGTTTGATGAAGCAAATGTCTGACTGAAGAAGTAACTTTTTTTTACTTCATTACTCCTCTGAAACAGTCTCAATAAAGGCAAACTGTATTGACAGTAGTCTATGACTAAACTCTATCTGCTGTACACTAAGACTCAACAAACGACAATTCACGGAGCCCGTTTTCAGTTGGTTTCCTAAAAGGTTGATGACGCTGCATAAATATTGTTCTCCTCCTACAGTTTCCTGTAGCACAGTATCCAAACCCCATTTATCTACCTACAAAGAAAGACATCCCTGATTTTTTTGTTCCGTAGAGGGACTCGCGTCAAGGCACTCTCAAGGCTGTTGGGTGGAGAAGCCTCCACACACACCGACAGGCCACAGTCCAACACAATCACTGACTCACACTGATGGGCAACACGTTGATATGCACACAAACCAAAAATACCAAAACAGTGACCTGCAGTCACACATTTAACCTGTGAGAAGTACAATAAATACATTTTTGGTTTCCTGCTGTAAAGCAGACTCATAAACGATCCCATAGCTATTTCATACTGAAAAGGGTGTAATTAATGTATCTTTTAAGGCAAATATTAATGTTTAATTATAATATGTCTGTGTCCACCTCTCTGCATTACTTTATAGTTCTGGCTTAGTGATCATCACCAAGAGGAAGTCTGTTTATCATCCAAGGACAGATCTCCTTTAATAACCCGTGAGCTAAATGCTGCCTATTGATGTTTCGTCTGTTATGTGCAACTAAAATTTGTCTTGATTAAAATGAGACGGTGGTTTGTGCTACAAGAGAACAACAGATGAGCACCGAGGACAAGACAGGGTCTCAGGTGGAACCTGGCCAACGTCTCTGCAGATACTTGTGATGGCTTATTTTTCCAAATTAAAAACGAGAACAATGCATGAAAGTGACAACCGTGAACTGTGGCAACTTAGCCACCTGGTCAGTGATAATGACTCCAGTCGTTACACAACACAAAGCGTTTTTTTATATGTCCCATAACAGAAGCTCATTCGTTAAGTAATGCCGCTATTTAAACAGATTTTATAATCTGACTTTACAATGCAAAAATAAAAAGGAATTAATCTTTGCTCCTCATAAATAGCTCTATAAAATATCATTCAGGAGACAGAAATCAATTCTGTGACAGTGTAAAGTCAGGCTGGAGGAGGAGGAGAGGACTCAAACACTGCAGCTGATGCAGCAAATATGCAGAGGAGCAGCAAAATCACTCTATGTACATATTATCTACGCACAAGTCCAACGGAGTCCTCGTCTTCAGGGGTTTGCTTATGTTACAAGGTACCAGTACAATTTATGTACATGTATCATCTCCACAGACAATATCTCAAAATGCTGATATGAACGTCATATTTATGAACTACTCTATAGTAAATATGTTTATCTGTGCCACATACCAAGCACTTCGCCTAAATGCCATGTCGTGCCATCAGCAAGCAGTTTTTTTACACACTATGACCAGCTTGGACGTCAGTCGATCATTTTAAACGGCGTGGAAAGTCGTCCTTCTTCATCCACGTGGCCAAGCAGAAGCAGTTCTCTGAAACGCCACAAGGGGGCAACCTGCCTCGCCGTCTGTCCTGGCAGAGCCCCCCGAGCCGACACTCAAAGTCCCACAATCCTCTGCTTCACTGCCAGCGAACACGCACATTTACGAGCAAATGTTTGTTTAATAATGTGCTTTAGTAGAAAAGAAACGAGAGGCACACTATAGCCGGGAACACATGCATCTGCTTAATATGCTCAGACGATGCAGCCTAGAATGTAAACTACTATGTACTAAAGTAAATGCAGTACCGTTACAGCTCGAAGAAGTCTTGAACTTTGACCCCTGACACAAACGCTGACAGCATTGAGCTGCTAGCTAAGTTAGCTTTCTGTGCTGCATAGCAGTTTGATGGAGGAGGTTGTGAGAGGGAAAGTGAGCTGTCTTTTCTATTACTACTAGTTCTACTACTGATACTACTACTAAATGGTTCTGCAGTGTGTTTCTATTGATTTATGAGCGTGAGAAGCCGTAGTTACATTATAAATCAGTACAATGTATAAACTGGAAACCTGGATGTTCAGCTCCGAATGACCCGAACCTTAACATGACCTAGACTCTGCATAGTTACAGCTGAATGGACCAGCGCTGAGTGGAGAGTATCTGGACTACGTTCGAGGCTGCCGAAAGATGCGTTGGTTGCGAGAGCGACTTGACTGGAGCGGGACTGCACCTGAGATGAACCCGGCCCAGAGCACAGGTGCTGCGCTGGGCCGGGCCGGGCCGAGCCGAGCCGTCCGTTCCCGTTCGGAGCCGGGCCGGAGTCGAAGCGGAGTGGGACCTGGGGGGGACCACGGAGGAGAACGGCGGGCGGCGTCTCCATGGCGACGGTACGGTTAAGGTTCGGCAGGCGGGTGCGGCCGCGGCCCGGTCTAAGAGCGGTAGTCCCTCTTGCTGTACGGCCTGTTGCCCAGGATGTGGTCGACTTCAGACACCACGTGAGACGTCATCTTAGGGAGGACCTGGAACGAGACGCAGACGCAGGCTAAAGAGCCTGGACAATCGGAGCAAATCCACATCGGGCGCGTTCCGGCAGGTTCCCACCTGTATGGCCCCGAGGTTCTCCGTCAGCTGTTCGGGGTTGGACGTGCCTAAAAGCACGGAGCTCACGCCTTCATTTCTCAGACACCACGCTGGAGACACACACACACACACACACACACACACACACACACACACACACACACACACACACACATTGGTATTCACACGGCGCCCTTAATTCATCCTGCCTTCAAGCAAATAACCACTTATCACAAAGCCCGGTGGTAAAAGGCAAATCTTTTACTTGTTGAAGGCCATTTGCTGGAGCGATGACCTCCGCTGCCGCAGCGGGGGGAGGTGTGTGTGGGGGGGGGCGTCTTACCCACAGCCAGCTGGGGCAGAGTGCAGCCCAGCTTCTCCGCGATGTGGTTGAGCTCCTTCAGCTTGGCCTGCTGCTTCCTCCCGTCCTCGCTCACGATCTTCTCCTTCAGCCACTGGTACGACTGCAGGGAGAGGAGGGAAATGAGCCGGGGGGCGGCGCGAGGCGGCGGAGGCGCCGAGGAGCCCTTCAGGCCTTTCACTCCTTTCACCTCCGCACCTCGGGCCACAAAAGCACCGCGTGGGACCCGGAGACGTGGCCGCTCTGCGCGCGGCGGGGCCTCTTACAAGACCAACGATAAGCTCAGATAAGCTCGGAGATCTCGCGGATCGGAGGGAGATATTGATTTCCCCGTTTGAGCATACTTCCTCAAAGGTCAGGCCGTTCCATGCGGTGCTGCAGCTGTGTGCGATCGGATGAAGGAGAAACATTTTCCACACGTGAAGGAGAAGCTGATGTTTCACCAGCACAGTGATGTCACTGCTTCTGCTATTAAGTGTGTGAAGTTATTTTAGTGGGTTGATTTCAGATTCTTACACAATTTATATGAAACACTTTTATAAAGACATTGTCTTTATAATTAAATCCACACTAATTAGTTCAAAGCAAATAAAAGCGGTACAGTGAAAATTTCCATCTGTTACAGTATCAGCAAGCAGATGGAAATTTTCCATTGCGTCCGGGCCCAAGGTTTCTTTTGTCTCATGACGTCTGCACAAATATTGCTTCAGCGCTCGTTAACATTTCGTTTTGGGAGCAGAGCAGACACCCCCAGGTTCATGATCACGGCCTCCCTACCTTCATGGAGGCCCTGGATGACTCGGGAATGCCGTTTTCATATTTCCCAGTGATGATGCCGCACGCCAGCGGCGACCATGTCATCGCGCCGACTCCTATCGCCATGGAGACCGTGGGAGTGAAGCAGGCAGAGTTTCGGTAAAGACACGCGTAAGGGAGAAGTGTGGAAATAAAACGTGTGATAACAATGGCAGGGAACCAAAGGGATTAGACAGAGCGAGTAAAAGAATGTGAGCAACGGAGAACGATGACTGTGAATAATTTGTCACAGAAGCGCTTTATCGTCAGATCTCGTGATATATTCATCCAAACACACACGCAAGTGAAACTCGCCTATCTTGTGGTAGAGCTCGGGCAGCTGCACCTCCACTTTCTCCCTTTGGAACAGGTGATACTCTGCCTGCTCGCACACCGGAGGGATCAGGTTGAACTGTCTCGCCACCGAGTACGCCTCCTAGACACAAAGAAGGGAAAAATAACACGGTCACGTAGGTCACACCGAAGGCTGATAATGAACTAAAACTAACAGTCTCTCTGTGGAGTCATCATATGGAGATTTAGTCCTAACCACTGCTCCTTTGACAGCTCTTATTTTGAAGGCTCCCCCGTCGGGGAACACCCGTCGTGGAGAGAGGGCCGTCGGAGGCCGAGTCCCTTCAGAGGAACAGACATGTGTGACATGTCGCCCTTCGGTGCAGCCCGTGACGCTCCTCCAGCCCGCGTGCAGCGAGTCAGGGCAGCCATGCATGTGTGTGTGTGTGTGATGCTGTACTGGTTGCTTAGCGCTCCTTCATTATTGATGCTATCTAAATTACACATCTTGGCTTGTGTTCTACAAAGGTATCTGCCCGCGCAGAGGGAGGACGTCAGCACATGGTGCTGCGAGGCCGAGGGCGACGAAGAGACCCGAGACGAGGGAGAAAATAATGGGTGTTAGGTCCTCGAACGCCACTTCAGGCGTGTTCACTTCACACGGAAACCGCTCTGGTTGTGGCTCCTGCCAGAGACGCCGCGGGTTAAAGGGGAAGCTTTACCGGCGCGTCGCTTTGCATCAGAGCGTCCTCGCTCGGTCAACAATTATTTTAGCACAAGTTAGAAGATTTCCTGCCAGATTCTATGAAGAACTGGACTGAAACGTTCAAACATGCTAGAGCTCTGTTTACAGAATAGGGAGCTCTCTGAGTACCTGAGTGATGAGGGCTCAGTGTTCTTACCATGATCTCCATGGCCGTCCACCGGGACGTGCCCCAGTACATGGCCATCCCCTGGTTGATGACATAGGTCATGGCCCTGACGATTTCTACGGGGGCACAGACGAGCAGAAGCACTCCATCAGTCAACTTGATTAACATCAAACAACAGCTTGAGCAGTAATAACGCAAGCAGTGCACTTTCCTTCACGTCTTCACGGAGCACCTGCTCCTTCAGACCTTCCTCCAGTCTCTCGTACCTGCTGACGACTCATAACGACTCCGGGGACAAAATAACCAGCTCACGAGCGAACGCCCCCCCCGATCGAAGCGACGCCGCTGCATTTTTAATGGCGCAATTAGCTCCCGCACGTCTGAGCGTGAGCCAACGGCCGTCAGGGCCCAGGACTAGACTCAGATTAGGGCCGTCATTAAGGTTATTCATCATCGCCCTGCACTGAGTCCAATTATGCTGCCATCGCTCACGGTGCCGGGACCCGTGTATTTCACTCCGCACAACTGCTCCTTGGCAAGGCAGCAAAGTATGACAAGAAAAAAATCACTGCAAAACAAACAAACTAGCAATAGATGGAGCAGAACTCGGTGAACAAGCACAATCCCATGTAATTAAGATGTGAGAAGCAGGTTTTAATTTCCCCGTCAATGCTGTAAGTGATAATTAACAACCTAAAACACAGATGCTTCACTGATACCATCCTGCCACGGGAAACAACGTGGCACCGAGACACCGGCCTGTCTCCCCTCTACCTCCCCTCCACCCCCCTGCCATCCAGCTCAGTGGGCTTTTAGCAACGTGCTGCGCCACCATTTAAACCACACAACCACCCAGGAATAAAGGAAACGAAGGAGGGCGACAGGGCTGAAAGCCGGAGAGGTGAAATACTGTGGATAATGAACCGCAGGTGGAACTCGCAGGAAACAGATGAGACATTAAAACTATGAAGAGAGAATAAAAGAGGCTAATTCAGGTATTTGTGAATGAAATCAGTGCCTACATATATTTATACGTTAGTCTTTGCAGTATGTAAGAGCTACATCATCAATGATAATGTAATAACAATTTGGGTCAAACAACGTGAGAGCAAAACATCCAAAGACTTTTTATTTCAGAGACTTAATTATGATTTAATTTTTATCAGCTTACATAACTGAGCATCAGCATAAAGCAGAAGCGCTCTGTACTGTGTCGTTACCAAACAGCCCTGAGCTCAGACACTGAGAGAAAGTTTAATTGGCTAAAAACCTAAAAAGTGCAACATACACTAGCTACTACTTTATAATTGTTAACGAGGAATGCAAAACCCCCGCTAAGAAGCCAATGGACCTTAAAGGAATGTTCCGCGGTTCTAACGCCATTCGCACGCGGCCATCTGCGTGCGCGTCTTGCTCATCGTCAGTGACGAGGGTTCTGGTTTGAAGGTGAATGCTGATTGGCTGACTCACCCTCCATGGGAGTGTTGCTGTCCGGGCGGTTGGCAAAAACAACATCTACGTATTCTAACTGCATCCTCTGCAAGGAGCCCTTCAGACCTGAGAGACACGGGGGCGAAAGGTCACTGGACTGAAACCGAACCCGGGGAAGAGTTTGTTTGAGGGTCTTACCTTCGATGATGTGCTTCCTCGACAGCCCTCTTTCTGTCTCGGCTCTGTTGAGACAACACATAAATTGCCGGTTTGCTACGACAGACCCCTGCGTCCTAAGATTGTGCGCTTCGTGTTGCAACAACCAGAAAGTGCACGCGGGGCTGTTTTCTGTAAATGGGTCAGTGTGGTTTCAACTGTTCCAAATTCACACGACCTCTGGAGGAGCGAGATGGAGGGTTGACGCTCCCCTACAGGAAAAGGGAGAATAACTTCTTCCTTATCACCAGACCCAGATGGCCGCTCTCTGTCCAGGAGCCTCTCAGCCTGTTTGTGTGTGCGTTTGTGAGCTATAAAACACGGCTCCCTCATCCTCTGTGTCTCTCGCTACAGACTCAGCAGACGAACTGGCTTGTGCTGTTTGTAACACGATGTTGCTCAGGCCGCTGACAGAGAAGATGAAGAGCTGTTGGGGAGATGTAATTGTCTTTGAAACAGACCTACAGCTCAGATATTTAATGATAAATGTATGAAGCAGTGTCTTTTTAGCAGTGAATGTGGTTGTTTCATCTTATTGGTGTGAAAAACCTATTTTTTGTGACTGGACACTGCTTCAAAAACTGCCCCTGAGGCCCTGAATCCATCCATCCATCATCTCAACAGTGTCTCCTCTTAAGGGTCCCGGGTGCTGGAGCCCATCACAGCTGTCACAGGGCTCCAGCCTGGACGGATCGCTGCTCCATCACAGGGACACACAAACACAGACAACCAACCACGGGAGAAGTCAAGACTCCTTTACTTACTTTCCTCCCCAGTAGAGTTTAGTCGTAATGACCAAGCTGGATCGCCTGAGAAAGTGCAGACACAAACACAGATGCATTGAGTATTTTTTCATTTTAATGGTTCAGTGTATCACTGGCAGCAACATCTGAACAAAACGTAATGAGCTGAACAGAAATAAATGAATTCATTCTAAAGAAATGCAGAACTTGCAGCAGTGTGTCAATTGGTTTCCAGTGTTCTCTTCCCAGCTACATTCAAAGACTGTGGGAAATAGTGCAACTGAAATGAATTCTCCCCTTCTTAGTAGCTCTTAGCCTAAAAGTCTTTGAACTTTTACTTCCTGTTAATTTCCACATAACAGCGCAACCTCTATCTCTAATTCGTGTTAAGCTCCATCTTAAAGGGATGAGAGTGGTGTCATTCACGCATGGGAGGCACTGCACGGTCTGATCACGCTGCCGTCCAATTCAGACGCAGGCTCCACGCTTTGGGGCGAAAACAAGTAAAATGATGTCTCTGATGAGGATATAGACCGTAGCTGCTGCCCTGAAGCAGCCGGCGATGAGGATTCAGCTGTGACAGAAACCATTAAATAAAGCACCTTAAACTCAGCTCACAGTATGCAATATTAATTATGAGTTAAATCAGTGGGACAGCATGTCTGATACATGTTTAAATGTCTGGTGCTCTGTTCATCCGTTCATTTGCATCTTCTCCTTCCTTTTTGTACAGTTAAGTAACCGAGCAAACGTGACTAATGTCACTGCGTCCGAGGACAAACGCAGTCAGCTGTGGTCGTGCAGACTCCAGCTCTGAGTGGATCACAATCCCTCCACTTTGCATTGTGCTCCCTGAGGACCCTCACTGACGCTTCAGGGTCCACTGTGTCTGCTCCACGTCCACCCGCCCGGTGGTGCAGTGGCGTCAGCTCAGCCCGCGACAGAAGGCCGCGTAACGACGGCGCCCGTAGCCAGCGCGGCTAAACGTTAGCGCGTCAGAGCACCGACACATCAAAGAGATGCTGATGTTGCTGGAGGAGAGAGATTAGCTTCAGATTATGCGCCGTGCCATCCAGATAACAGCAATCGTGTGTTGTTTGCACCACCAGGCTTTTACCTCAGTTATACGCGTTATTGTATTTGTCCCTACGCTGCAGATGCCATTTACATTTGAATTCCCTTTCATTTTACCGTAACTCTATGCACCCTGTTCCCCACAGAGCGGATAAGTAATACAGACTGGACTTTTTTAAATAAGTCTATGAAAAAGATTTTAAATGTATGGAAGCAGGAAACGAAAACAGAACTGTTACATTCTCATCTAATTTGATAAAAGTGTGTCTATATGGAAAAATACGACTTTTTTATGATTGATGATGATGATAATGATGATGATGATGATGTGGTTCACCTAAACACAACAGCCTAGTAAACACCAAAACACACACACACACACACACACACACACACACACACACACACACACACACACACACACACACACACATCTTCCTCTCTCACACGGGAGTGATGAAGCAATCACACATTAACGTTGCCATTACCTCCAGCATTTCTTCTTAATAATGTTTCCTAGAATGATTTCGGCCCTGCAAGGCAACACAAATGAGGTGGAGTTCAATTAAAATTGCATCTGAATTCATAAACATTTCAGTTGATTGTCACACACTGTCCCCGAGAGGAGGTTTGTTGTCGTTTCTACTCGCTCTGCGTTTGCTCTGAGTCCCGTTGCCGCGGCGCCCGGCGCTTACCTGCCACCTGCGTAGACCTCAGCCGTGTCAAACAGGTTGACTCCGCTCTCGTACGCGATGGTCATTAACTGCTCTGCAACCTGGCAGGAGGCAACACACGCACGCACAAAGGTCAGCGAGCAGGACTCACTGCAGCACGCAGCCTTTGGAGAGATGTAGCACACTGGCATATCAATATCTACAGCATAAATATTCATGTGCCTCCACAGCTACTAGAAGCGCTATGCAAATTCATATTTTATTAAAATATCACTGCTTACACATTTCAGCAAGAGGTCTTCCTCAGAGCGCGAGTATTATTTAAAGGTAAGCTATTTATTCACATGATAATCAAAACAGCGGCCTCATTTGACACAGCAAATGTGAGACCACACACGGAACCGAGGCCCCACAACGCATAGTTACTGTATCTTACAAATGTTTAACCCTTAAGGGCCCAGACACATTCTGCCCCAAGGGTTAAAATGAGTTTCTTCTTATTAGACATCGACTCTCTGACAGAGAGCTTGCGCTTGAAGTACGTTTGAGCCTCATTTGGTTCGATCCCTGACTAAGTAATAGTGGAACACTGTAAATTCCTAAGTAACAGCACCAATTAGTCGTCCTTAACAACTATTTGCCTCGTGGGATGAGTGAACTATTAACTCTTCATAGCTCCTATGTGCTTCATATTACTGAACTTGCATTGCACAGACGCATTACGCACACTCCAACCAGTATAAACGCTGCAGCGAGCGAGGTGTGACCACACTGATGTCAGTAGTTCTGCAGCGCAACGCAGCCCCGGAGGGCGCGGTACACGCGAACTGATCACTTCACTGCATCACAGCTGCAGAGCGGGTCTGAACGCACCGCGAGGCGCCTGAAGGGCCATTTGTTTGTTCGCCGGCTGTGAATGAGTGGGACGAGCTGACGCGATCCTCCACATTTGCGGAGACGCGGTGACCATGAATCAGCAGACCGAGGTGCGATTTCCCCAGAGGTGAGCGCGTCACGGGGGGACGCGGGGAGGGTCCGCTCAGGTTTTCCCAGCAGAGCTCGGCCGCGGACAGAAGGGGCCGAAGCTGAGTTACATCGGCTGCGGTTGGTGGCGCCGCGCAGGAATTAGATAACGTCTCCTCTGAGGATCTGTCTCGCTTCCTCTCAGCGACCGGCAGTTCAAAGCGTTCAGGAGACAGTTACAGTCAAAGCCGGACAATAAAGATACACCGAACAAGGACTCACAAGGAATGATGTAACTATATTTTATAATAATAGAGTAAAATAATAAAGTGACAACAAATCAATAAATGGCTCCTACAAATATCATGTAGTCAGTGAATCAGTGGAGGTGGAATTAATGAGGAAGCGCCACAGTAAAATCCAATCAGCAGAACAACCGCCTTAGCGATCGTGCTTTAACATCTGTTTCCAGATGTTGACTGGCGCGTATGCACTGCTCACTGACCCCAGCTGCTGCACTCGGAACCAGCTGGGGTCAACGTGACCCGGGCCGTTCGGCGGCGGAGGAGAGAGTCACGGCTGACGCTGTTCTGATTGTCTCTTGTGCACCATGTGCTGGCAACGGGAAGAATAAGTCCATTAGTGCACGTACGGAGGAGTCTCTTTGTAAATTGAAGGGCGGGTTGCAGAGTTTCTACATTTCGAATGGCTCATTCTGTGTCTGAGCCACAGGCTGCTTTAGAGGAAAACAGAGCAGAATGGAAAGACAGGGTCAGAAAATGGATGCTTTAAAAGAAGAGGGTTGCTTAAGGAAGGAAAAGGAAACGGTAAATGCAGAATCTAGTGAATTATGGACAGAGGCCCCTCTCTCATTCACCATGAGCGGCATCCAGACTGAAAGGTCAGCCGCCGTCCTGGAGGGTGTACAGTGAGGTCAGAACGTCAGCGCTAGAGATGAGGCATCGCCGCTTAGTCACGGCGGCGACGAGTTCTGAGGTCTGAGATCGGCCGCCTGCGAAGGGACGCGTGTGTGGCTGCGTGTCACACGCGGAGCAGGCGAACGAGGGCCGGCGCTGTCCTTCGCGCAGGCGCCACCCACGGGGTGGAGGCCGCGCTGTGACCCCCCCGTCCACGCATTTGGAGTGTTTGTGGCCCTCTTGAGTGAGTAAGCGAAGGTAGCGCATCCCACCTGAAATCTGGTGAACTTGTGAACTATGCCTGGGAACATATTGATGGTCAGACAAGAAGCTTTAAAAACCCCAATAATTCCATCATCTGCATATTGTGACTGTGCGGCCACGGGTTCCAATGAAATCCACCTATTAAAGGTTCAGCCTCGTGAATTAACCGCGTTGTGCTCGTCTTAATCAGGACACGGACGCTGAACTCTGCCGGGGACGCGCTGTGTGTTAGCGGTGACTTTGAAGCGGGGGCATCGAGGACAGCGGGGACTTTTGAACCCAAAAGCACCACGTGTGACGCCTATTGTGGAATCGCTTGGAGTCGCGCGTCCACCGGGACGCGGACGACGTTCCCCGCTCGCCTTCAACGGCCACATTGGCCGATGCAAAGCCTGCTGGTGTCCGACTGATACCAGTGACATTGAACTGGGGGCGCTGAGAATAATGGAGAGGAGAGGTTGTTAAGCTGCGAGCGAAGCGTGAGCTGATGCCACTAAGCCCTGAGGTAATAAAAAGAAAAGGGTTACGTAAAGGCTCCGCGTCCCCCGGGGTCAGCGGTGTTCTGTCCTCCTGAGTGTCACTCTGAGTGTGTGTGTGTGTGTGTGTGTGTGTGTGTGTGTGTCGACACCGTGACCATTGAGGCGTGAACTCGCGTCTCCAGCCTTCAGAACTTTACAAGCAGCAGTCCTCTCAATAAACAGTCCATTCACACTGAGTGAAGAACCATCACATATAAATGAACAGCAAGACACGAGAAAACATTTGATACCTCGTCTGTTATCTGTCCTCCGAACGTCACCCATGTACCTGCAGGAGAGAGAGAGAGACAGACCTTTAGGCATTAGCTGAAAACGTCTGATCCCAGGGCTGTGACACCAGTTGTGAGGCTGTGTGTTCCTTCACCGCCGCCACACTGCCTGTTAGCGCGTTCCGTCTTCACCTGTGAACTGTGTCTGTCAGACGCTCCAGACGCAGCGTCAGGACGATCTGGGCTGCTTTTAGTTTTGGCCGTGCACGTAATGGACCCGACTCCTTTAGCTATGTACTGTATGCACATATACTCTATTTATTCATTTGGGCCTGAAGACTGTCTCTGCTCCCACCCTCCATGTCTCCCAGTGCCCACAGCCCCCGACAGATGAACAGGAGGAAGCCTGATAAACTGGGTCTGTTTTAATAAGGAGCAGAAGCTGATGTTCTTATCATGCGTCATCTGGAATACAGTATATTATTTCTAGCGTTGGTAGGTGGACTGCTGGTGGACGAAAAGAGTTTTTGGACATTGTTAACATCAGTAACCATGGCAACCTGACTATCCCTCAATTATTAAATAACATGTAATGCCTTTAATGCAGCCGTTCTGTATTAGTCATTCGAAGTGCCCGTTATTATACGAGGCCTGTGTGTATTTTGACTGTGTGTGCAGCGATGCGCTCCATTCCCATCGTCGTGGAAACGTAATCCCAGCTCGCGACGTCCAGCCACAGCCCTGGGCTTCGCGTCTGAGCGGGCGACTCGGCCCAGAGCCTCAATGTCAAGGCTGCAGCTCTTCTAGGTGCATCTGAGCTGCTGCTTGATGGGAATTAAGACCCTGTGGTAAACTGCTCACTAACCGGTGGCTGTTGGTGGAAAATGCCAGAAGTGGCACTTATTGTTGCTATGCAACGACTATAAATCTGATAAGCTATCAGAGCTTTTCCAGCATTAAGAGGTCAACAGGTGAATCCAGTGCTTCATAGAGAAAGAGCAGAATCTGGAACATTATTGTACATTCATATTTTAACAGGTCCTTATCTGTAAAATGCCTCCACTTCTTTCTTAACACATTTTACTGCTGAAAAATTTCAGCATTTATGATGAGATTTTTGCCATTAGTGACAATCCAAGAAGCAGCAGGGAGGAAATATTGGACAGGGGAAGTAGAAGGGAAAGAATTAAGAAGCGAACCAAATAAAAGTACATTTTGTTACATTTGGCAGGAGCTGCCTTTATCCTGTGAGCTTTGTGTGAAGTCCTTGAGGTCTGATTCATGGGCCTTGAATCCAGTCCTGTGGCTGGCAGCGTGATAGATGGCACACATTTAGATGAAGCGTTTCTCTTTGGTGTCTCAGTTTAACTGACCCCCTAACTCTCCCTTTTCAGCATTTTTCAGCTCGTCTGCCTACAGATACAGTGGAGGGGCTGAGTCATAATTTTTTTCTTGGATAAATCTCTCGCTCTAATGAAAAACGCAGGAGCCCATTTCTGGTGGTGGTTGCAAAACGCAGGTTTAGCTCATAGTTTGACTTAAATAGAAAACCTACATAGAAATGATCTCTGCATCATTGTCGAAAGACACACACACACACACACACACACACACACACACACACACACACACACACACACACACACACACACACACACACACACACACACACACACAGTTCTCCTGCAGGCCCTTGTCTCCTGAGCTGCCGCTTCAACTTCTATTGATTTTCTTCAAAACAGCTCTGCTTGAATCATCCTCATCTCCTGTTGTTTGTCGCGTCTACTCTTTCAGCTACTGTTGGATGAAACGCCACTAACACCTCACAGTGGCTATACAGCCTCTGTGTAGTTTAAGAGGCTATGGAGCCTGTTAAACACAGAACAGCGAGCGAACAGCGACACGGTCGCATAGTTTGACGTGCAGTGGTCAGAGTCAAATAATGCTGACCGCCAACTTCCTGCACCGACCTCCTTTTGTTTTGTCAGCCAATTATATTGAATTTGCACATGCACACGTTGCAGTGTCCCCACCAATTAGCGGCCGTGGAACCTGCGCGCGTTGACAGCGCCGTGCGGCCGCTGCAGAGCTCCCTGCAGAGACCGTGCAGCATCTGCAGCAGCAGACCGTCTGCTGAAAGGTCCTGATGAATCGCTGCACTTATCAAATGATCCCCCTCCACGTCTCAGCGCAGCCTCAGAAAACGCCTGTGCAGCCTGTTACGCGTTCCAAATGCCTGCATGTGTAAATAAATCCCCTCATTGCCAGCGGAAAGGAATGAAATCACCTTAAAGTGACTGTGACACTGTCTTTGAAACTGAAAAGGCTGCTGCTCTTTGTGTTCGCAGCCTTGACAAGCCAGAGCCTTGCTTACTGTGCTGTACTTACAATGTGGTTTATTTATGTGTGGAGAGACTTCATCTGCTGATATCTGTGGAATGAATCATCGCTACAGTAATTGGTAAATTATTGTAAGTTAGAATAACAGAAAAAAAGATTAATTTCTGATAAAAAAGGTTCCTGTCCAGTACATAAAACAAACAACCAAAATCTTTCTATCTAATAACTGATGTACTTGTACAATATGACCAAACCCCGGTAGGGTCACATGTAGTGGTTATATGTGAAGGTCATCCTGCTACTTAATTGTATTGTTATATAACAAAACTGTAATCAAACATTCAGAAACAAACTTGACCATTATGTAAATGAAGTGCCGCTGAGACAGGATTAGTCTCTTCACAAAACCACTGAGTTTTATTCTCCCGTCCGTCATGCTGTATGACGGACGCTCATACAGCATAGCGAGACCCCCCCCCCCCACCCACCCTCCCCAACCCCCCCCAGCATCATGGCCGCCCCCGGCGCAGCATGTGGCAGGCAGCTGGCATTAGCCTGACCTTTTCCGCACGGCGCGGTTCTGGTCGGCCTGAGTTCAACCCCCCCCGTCCACCGCGGACCCCCCGGGACCCAGACGTCACACAGTGAAGAACAGCGGTTCTGCAGGGCCCGCGAAGCCGCGCTCGACGCGGTCCTCTGGCGGCGCCGAGAAAAATCCTTTCGATTCAGCCCCGCGGAGCCTTTGATTCACAAGCGCACTCAGCTCGGCTTTGTCGCTTTTGAATCTGGAGGTCCTGCGTGTCACAGAGGAAATGAAACCGGAACAACTCATATGAGCGTGAATGTCGAGAGTGACGAAGTCACGTAAAAGGAAGAAAAGGCGTTTGTCTGCATGGACAGATGGACCTTTGAAGAGCAGGAGCTCGTGATTTGCCCAAATAGTCACTACTCAGTAAAGTCTGTCAAAGTCAAACTAAAAGCCAAACTTTACCACCGTCCTCAGTCGCATTTAATGCCAAATGATGCGCGAAACTAAAAAAAGCAGCATTCTGTGCCAAACGCAGTGATTGTGTTTAACGGGTAAACAGAGCAGACGAGAAAAGTAAACTGGGCCGC
The DNA here is from genome assembly GCF_900634795.4 of Betta splendens. Taxonomy (NCBI): domain Eukaryota; kingdom Metazoa; phylum Chordata; class Actinopteri; order Anabantiformes; family Osphronemidae; genus Betta; species Betta splendens. The sequence continues at coordinate 12,406,920 of NC_040893.2, forward strand.
GCTCAGATCCATGCACGGGAAATCCCTCCCTGTGAAATCAGCAAGAGCCACTCAGCGAGTGTGAGGAAGCCAAGGAGGAGGAGGAGGAGAATTCTGCTGAAGAACCATCAGCAGAAGGTGGATTCAGGATAAAGTCACTGCTGAGCAATAAATGACACAACCATCAAACTCAAACTGACCAATGGAGGCCGGATCTGCACCTCGAGGGGCTGAAAGCAGGTGGATCTGAAGTTACTCCTATTTGCAATTAGTTGCAATCCTTGACCTCAGTCAAGTCTCATGGGGAAACACGATACTGATGGTGCAGAAGAGTGCAGAGTCTACTCACCCAGTCCTAAGCAAGACACCCTGAGTCCAGATTTACCAAGATTCCTGCAAAACACAGACAAACAAGAAAGAGTCAGCATCAAACCCGCACCCAACTGTGTCTTGATTACATTTTATTTTGGACATTTCAGTCCAACAGAGACAAATAATTGTGTTGGGCTGTAGAAAGTGAACGCTGGGCTGCTACTGAGCAACAGCCTCACGCAGCGTTCGTCAACGAACAGAAACACTAATTCACCCTCCTCCCGGTCAACCTGGACTAAAACGCGTTGCCTCAACACAATATTTGATCCGACGGGTGAAAAGGAGCCCGTTCGGCCTCGCGTTACGCGTGTCCGGAGCGCCGTCGCCTCCCATCAAGCCCGACGCCCGTCACGTCAGCGCCCCCCTCGGCTCCGACCGTTTGAAGGATGCTCGGAGCAGGTGCGGCGCTGAAACCGCTGCTCCGGTTCGTCCGCTCGCAGCCGGTACAGGTGGCGGCGCGTTCCCGGGGGAGCGCTTCACGATATGTGGATATGTGATATCAGCACTTCTCCGCTCGCCAGGAACCTTGTTTAGAGAGCGGAGCCGGGAATTAAAAGTCCATGTCATCATTTTTATTTGGAAACGAGCGCTTTTTATTCCACAGTTCGAGGGAGCAGGTTTTACTGTAACTGTGGCCCAATTAATGTTTGTCCAACGCATAAAAATGAGGAGAGCTAAATAGATCAGATCCTTTGCACATATACCTTAATTAGTGCATTTAAAATGCGGGAAGGCAAAGCTCACAGTTGTTTGCATTACCATCAAGCCCATATTTATGCATTCATACAGTAGAAATCCATATATTTTACATTCAACGCTGAAGCAAACATCACCAAAAGCCTCGAACACACAACTGCCACCAGGCTTCTACTGTGGATGTGGAAAAGCTGTAGAACATTAGACATTTTGAAATGCACACAGTTCATCTTCATCTCTTCTTCAGATGCTGCCGCATCGAGCACTCACGTGTCTGAGGCCTTGTGTTTGGACTGAAGAGCGCAATATTCACAGCTGGCGGCGATTTCTCACTTCAGTTCACTTCAGTTCCTAAGTGGTGACCTGCATCTTTCACAATAGAGCAAGGCAGTTTTACAAAACTAATATTGAACGATGCACGTGTTTTTGTGTAGAATCACAAAAGGAAACTTTATTATACAAGTTCCATAAAGCGCTTGCTTTAATCTTTGCATCCGTACACATGACTACTGGCTTAAGTGCACTTGGAACCTGTGCACGGAGCTTCAAGTGACCGTGAGCAGAAGTGAGAAGGTTACGTGAAGTGATGAAACCGCTTAAACGCTGCGTCTCTGCCCACAGTCGGAGGCGTCTTTTGAATTAAGATCACGGAGATCGGAGGTGCTGAGTCAGGCCGAGGACACCCAGCAGGCGATTAATGATGGCGCCGCCGTTCCCCGACCCCGAGCGGGAGCGATGAGGATGCGGGTGCATTTTACTGCAGGTCTAAAGAGAAAAGCTGAGACTGATCCCCATGAAGTGGGGCCGCAGTCTGTTTAGACCAATGGACCAATGCTTTTCTTTTCTAAAGTTGTGTTTGTGACCCTGCAACCACATTAATGAACCAGAACAATAACTGGACTGATGCCTTATTCTAAAATAAATGAATTCAAAGTGATGAAACTGATAAGTTCTCCCAGATCAGCTTGGCTGCTGCAGGTACTGCTGAGGCCACACGAAAACCTCCCCTCCATCATTCAGCTGAGAGACGGATGGACAGCAGTGAAAAGGATAATGGATGTGGCGGAGAGAATGACGCGGGGAGAAGAATAAAATACGCTTCCGCCACTCGGGAAGCGCAGTGGGAAACGGTCCTCCGTCTAATTGAAAACGCCTCGAAATGACTCGCCCGACAAAGTGCACGCACATAAAAACAACCGCCACCACCACTACACGCGGGCGCTCGCCCATCAAATATTCATGAAGGAATATGAGCCCCCTGTTGCTGCCCTTCTAAACACATCTAGCATAACAAGCCTTCTCCATCAATGGGGCTATTCATCTCCACCTAAACACGTCTTTATTTGCCTGATGACAGACAGCCGTGGTTTCCTCTAATACCCCTCAGTAATATTAGCCTCTCCCTTCATCTCTGCCTGCTTCGTGCCAACAGTCATTACCGCAGATCTGTCATCGATGCACCCATTTTCTGCTCCGTCGCGGCAGCAGAGCAGAAACACATAGAGAACGTACTTCCAGGTGGATTCTTTGTTGCTTTTGAGCTCTTGTATTGATGACATCATCCTACAGAAACCACAGCCGAATACGTCATTAGCCTTGTATTTCATCTCCTTCTGTGGCAATTGATTCCACTTGTGCGACTACTTTGGAATTGAAAGTTAAAATCGATGTTGACAGTATGAAAAAAGGACCACAGGAGACTGTCTGACACACTTTGTCAGCGAGTCCGACGGCGTACGTGTGTGTGAGAGGAGGAGGCAGGAGCGCAGGCACCTGAGCTCCACTTGAAGGAGGTGAAAACACACAGCAACATCGTCTTTGAACCGCGTTGTCACTCACGCATCCACTCTGAGCGTCTGCACAGATTCCTTCCACGCACCCCCTGTTCATATTTGTGACAGCAACTTGTAAAGAAACATTAGCATGAAACCGGTGAAAAAGGCTCCAAATCTAATGACTTCAGCGGAGAGCAACAAAGGGCCATCTGTACATAATGATCATGTTGTGTGCGCTAATTATCTCTCCATATTTAATTGACTGAGTAATTATGTTGAGAGGTAGAGGGAACAAAGATGGATGAAATAATCGGATCATGTGAAACAGATCTGCTGCTTCATCAGTGACGCGACTTTACTCACTTATCAATAATATTCAGTTAAGAAAACGCTAATCTTTGATGAAAGGACCAAACCAACTGCTGTTCTATACTGTTTCTATGGACTAAAGAACAATCTCACCATTGGGGCTATGTCAAAACCTGAGCACTGGTGGGTGCGGGATTGCGCTAGCTGTTATATGTAATAGTCATGGATCTTATTGAGCACCTCACATTTTTGCAAATCTAATTCATCAGCGCTAAACATGTGCATCTGCTGAAGTCACTATAGCATCCGCATGGTTCGGACTCACGGGAGCTGCAGTCATCAGTGCCAACCACACAGCAAAATAAACCAAACACAACATTGTGTTTCATTTTGAGGACGTCTGATCTCCGAGGGGGAATTAAAAACATGAGAACTGAGCGCTATAGGGGAAGAAAATCCAGCCTGATGCGAGGAATGAATTCAGCTTCCTATACAGGAAAATAATAAAGCCCTCCCAGCGCTTCAATCCAAGCCTCACGGTAAATACACACAGTGCCAGTGGGAGCAATAACAAACCATTACGCGGCCACATCCATCTTTTGTGCTTTGTTAGAGTGGGGATTTCTGCCCTGGTGGGACCCTCGTTGGGAAAACGGTGCAGAAAGCTGTGGATTTTTAAATATGCATGGAGTTAGAGGCTCAAAATGCAGTTTGGATATGATGAGCGTCACACTGCAGCCATCCATCAGGTGACGCGCCGCCGTGTCGAGGGGCGTTTCGAGCCCCCGTCGAACTCCACTTCGGGAAGCGTGAGGCAGGAGGTTGTAACACTGACGCTGTGGGCCTCTGCAGAACTCAAGAGTGAACTGAGGAGAGCCTGAGGAAAACGCTGATGAAGGAGAAGCCGTGGAAGAAGCTACGCTCCCTCTGAGCTGTGCTTCATGAGCACGAGCTTTTTCTGTGTCTGACACAGAGTGCTGTTGAAGTTAAAGATCTGGACGTCAGAGCAAACTCAATGCAAAGCGGCTTAAAGGGAAAGGCCTTAAAATGACAGTGGGGGAGTCAGGCCTGAACCCACAGGAAGCGTCAAACCGCCAAATAGTTTGTTGCCACTTATTTGAGACGGGAAACAAATCCTTGTGCTGTTCTTAACTCTGGAACAACTCTGCTTTAATTTCCCTCAAACCTCGGCTGTGAAGAGAGATGAGTCAGAGCCCGGAGGCAAAACAAAGCCAACACCAAAGTTCTTAGAGGCTCCCAGATTCTGCTTCAGACGCGTTAAACTCACACAAACACAAAAAAAAAACACAGAGACGCACAGAGCGGAGGAGAATTAATGTAGATCAAGATGAAATGATTCAGCGCAGTCGCCAGGATGGTAGCATGAATGACCCTGTGGCTTTGCTGTTGCTGAACTGAGCCTCCTTCCAGGAGAAACAGGATAGAGGCGAAAATTTGTTGATGGAATGCATGCACATACAAAATATAGCAGAATCCATCGCGTATTGACAGACAGTCAATAGCGAAAAAACTCATTCGAGTTTACAAAGGCTCTAAATATGATGTGTCAGTGCATTAGACACCAGGCAAACTGGAGCTATACAAAAGTTAAGCCCGACTACTGCGGCTTGTGCTTCGCAGCCTCATGAAAATTTAAGCGCGGCAGATTTACTGAGGAAGTCTGAAAAATAGGTTTTTTTTGCAACAAAACAAGAAATGAACAAGCTGCAACGAGGCTCTCCAGCTATAATGGCAGCGGGTCTGAAGGGCTTCAACAGCAGCAGGGAATAAAGACGGACTGGAGTCCAGTCACTTACAGCGATGACGCTGCATTATGCATTATTAAAACTCCTAAATTAAAAGGACAGACAGAGGAGCCGGCCAGGACAATGACTGCAAAATACAACTCAGCACAATTCACTGTCAGATGTCCAACAAGCTGTCTGTCCCGCTCCCGCCCGAGCCGCGTCTCTGTTAAAGCAGAGGGGACCACGAGGCTGATTCCTCCCCCCCGGTGAGGGCGGAGGAACACCCCGAAGGTGGATAATCACCAGAAAAAGTGCCGAGTAGGCGATAAAAAGTGATGCTGCGAGTCAGCAGCACGTTCCAATCAACTGGTGAGCGAAGAGACTAATTAAGGCTCCAATCCATAAAGGAGATGTACAGAAAGTATCAATACACACCCAGAGACACACTCACACCAAAGCAGCAAAGTGTGGTAAATATGATGCTCTCATCTGAAAATACGTAATAACTGTATAACTTAGGCAAAAGGTTAAATGCCTTCAGACGGCATCACCTGTCATTAAATGTAAGTGCGGTGTGGTTGCTGGGAACCAATGGTATGATTGCAGTGACTGTATCGAGCCTGCACATGGAAATGTGAACCTTTAGAGTTTTTCCCAACAAACGAATGGTAATTGACGGAGAGCTGTGACATTTCCCTCCACATCGTGCAAGAAATATCACAAGTTCAGCAGAACTATTTTATAATAAACCTCAGGTGGTGACAGACGCAATCAAACTGAAAGGACATCGCATTCAAACGATCTGGACTCACGGAGCATATACTGTACTGTATCTACTACATGCAGACGGCTTGAAAAAAGTGGCAACAACGTTCATAAGTCTGAATTCTAGGATTGTCATAGGATGCAGTACTGGACTGGATTGTGATTTTTAATTAAATATGTGATCATGCAATTTAGTCTTTATCACCTTTCCCAGAAGACACAGGTTAAAACTACAAAGCCGTTGTGCAGAAGCAAAGAGGAGGACGTTTCAAAGGCTGTGAAACCCTTTAGCTGCCTTCAGTCGCGTATAAGATGTTACGGAACTAAAACAACTTACGCACAAGCTCACGCTCCAGTTCCAACACAGACGTGCAAACAGACTTTTGAACTGAGCTAAAATCACAGATTCTTGCACAATGAGACACAATTTACACACACGCGCACACACACACACACACACACACACACACACACACAGACACACACAGACACACACACACACACACACACACACACACACACACACACACACACACACACACACACACACACACACACACAGCATTTAGTTGGAGGCAGAACAAAGTCTGAGGCAGCAGATTTCCTGGTTTCATACATGCATATGCTCGATGCACTTTCACTAAAGGGCAGCGTTACACACACGTGAACCAGGGCTCACACAAAACACACACACTGAGACACACAAGCACACTCTGAGTTCATAAGAACAGTTTAATAAATACTCCACCGTGAACAGCTTTGGAGCATGAAACCATAACTCACCCACACCAGCTCATACATTCTGGTTCTTATTACTGGAATGTAGCGAAGCACTGGGAACCAATGAATGAAGACATCAACAAATTCATGTTTTTATGGAGGAAGAGGCAGCTGCAGCCGTTCAAAGGGCGCAGGGTGGTGGAGATCAGACCTTCACACACATGAAAGGAGCGGGCTTTCTTTCATACGCTGGACCCTGCAGGTACAGGTGTGATGCACCTTTCCTCTTTGTGCGCTTATTGTTTTTTCCGAGTGAAGGAATAAGACTTGTGGCGCTTTGAATGTATTATGCATGTGGCCGCGCTCTATTATTACTTCGCGGCGCACTAACAATGGTTGTTACAAGGACCAAGGTGACTGTTTGACATTTAAAGTCCAGCACCAATCAAAGCAGCTAAATCCAGCCTCTGCGTTCGGCCGCTAAACCCCTTCAGGGATCAACAAATGTCTTCAGCTCTTTGAATCGGGTGCAGAGTAAATAAAGGTTAATGAAACAAAACAAATCTTAAATGAATTGTAATACGACCACCTTTTTCCTGAACCGCAGATGGGTTCGGAGTAAATGTTCTGCCTCAGTAACCGAAGCAAAAGCTCGCACCCCGAGACGCTCATCCCGAGGAGGAGCTCCTTCTAGTGGGAACAAGTCCCTGCCAGCTCTGAGCGCGCTCACAAACCGGGTCCTGATTGGCCGGCTCAGCGTCGCTGCCCACTCGGCCGTGAACCGCACTGCAGCTGTCCGCTCCGTCTACCCCCACGTGCTGCCGCCTGGCCTGTCTACTGTATGTTCTATGTATAGCAGGAGAACCATTACCCGCCGTGGCACCGCGTCCACGGCTGATGTTCATTATTCGGACATGTCTGGCTGCACCTGGTTCGGCCACTGGGAACATCCTGTGGGAGACATGACTGTTCATTTACTCTGTGCCTGGGTGTGTTTATCAGGTGTCCATGGGATCATTTATTAGCAACCCAGTGCTAATGCTAAGCATTAATAGAAGTATATATATATTTTATATATGTAATCTCTGACAGTGACCCTTGACCTCTCATGCACACCGGAGACTATTAAAAAGATTGACTGGGATAAAAAAGGAGAAGATTGGAAAGTGTGTTGACAAGTGAGATGGATGGAGACCCGACGGCATTTCTTATTAAAGGCAAACAAGCTGCAAACAGCACATGAAGTCACATTAGTGCGCTGAGCTAATGAATGCAGACAGAACAAGGGAAAACACAGTAACACATCAATCATTTTGAGCTAAAGTGTTGCAATCACAACTGAAGCCTTGTGAATATCTCTTAGTTCAGAGGTGAAAATCCTGCTTCCTTGCATGCAGCTCCACCTTTGTACTGTACTGTGGTGGGTAATGAGCAGATGGAACGGGGCCTGGACAGTGACGCTTATATCATATAACGTATTCTACAGTTTATGGTGTGGGAGAAGATGGAGGGAGCTGGCTCCAAGTCATCCGTGTGTGGATCAGTCATTTAATCCATAATTATTCAATGCTGTTGCTTTCTAACAGCAGCGTGTTCCTCGAATGAATTCAATCCAAAAAAATTCAATAATAGGCTGCAACTTGCAATTATTTTTTATATTGGAACCTTATTATACAGTACAGGGTTTTTTAAAGCATGTCAGAGTTAGAATGCATTTAAACATTAGGACAAACTGATATCACAAGTTCATGAATCATTGTCCGGACAGTTCTGTTTCACCTGCTCTTTGAATTTGAACTCTGAACGTGCAAATGAAATATGTAGGTGTTGAAATTGAACCCAGAGTGAATTGAACTGCGCTGTGTGTGAGGGGCAGTTCAGGGGTTTCCATGGATCAAAGCACACAGCACAGTAGCACCTATTGGTTTCAGCGCGCTGTAAATCACTGCTCTGTGGAGGGAAGGAAAGGGTGAAAAGAAGAGACGGATGAAAACGGGAGGATGACGTGAAACAATCTGAGGAAAGAAGAAAAGAAGTGAGGGAAGAAAAACGTGCTCGTGTGAATGGATTCATTGAGTGTTTGGGAGTCTGGCATCAAGGATGTCATGTGTTTCTGGTGTCATCATTTATACAGAAGAAGAAACACACACACACACACACACACACACACACACACTCTGTGCTTACTGTATAGCCTCACACTTCACACATACGGAACAAAAAAGCAAAGTATGACAGATCGCGGAAGCTGAGAGACGTTCTCAACTCAATTAATAATCATCCCGTGGACTCGTCTCATTTTCTCTCTCTCGACCTCACGCCGCATTTACTGTACGCCGAGAAGTTCAGCGCAATTCCAGCATCGGCACGTCAGCAAAATGACTAACCCATTAAATAACGATGCCTGGAAGACGAGAACGGCGGCGTTTGGCAGCAGCATCGCCTTCATGGGGATGGATGTTAATAATCCCGCTCCAACAAGCCGGAGATCAAAGCGCGGTCGCGTCGAGCTGAGCTGCAACGGGGCGCGTCCTCCGAGCCCGTTAGCAGCTTTCACTCCCAACAAACCCACACAGGAGCAAAGAGCAGTTGTTTTTAATATGGTGAATATGTAGGAAGGAAAGTCTGCAGAGGACGTCGCACAACTGCAAACAACCGATCTGCATCGTTATGAAAAAACATCTGCAGCTCATTCTCCTTCATTTTTAGATTTCACCCTTTGACACAAAATCTATTTCCCGCTTGTTACTGTACTGTGAAACCTGAGCCATGTCATAAACTCCATTTTCCTTATTCTTTAATTAATCCCATGATGCTTTTTTTGAGCAGCCTTCACGGGGACATTTATCTGTCATGTGCCTCTTGGTCACATTCAGCGTCGGCCCCTTCAGAACCCGGGCCACCTCTAAAAAAGCCCCCACACTTTGGTTTAATCCCGTCCTCGTCCCAGACTGTGACGTCTGCGCGCACACAGTCGCGTCCCTGTGTGTCACAGAGCACATGTGTGTGATAATCATCACCATTTGATCGGATGAGGGGCGCCAGGTGCGAGGTCCCATTTAAAAACATGGCAACCTGTCCGGGGGGAGCTGAGCACTCTGGGGGCTCGGTGGGTTCGCGTTCTAATTATAAACCTCATCCCGCCCGCCTCCGACTGCTCAAACAGCCACGTTCGGTGGAGCTGCTTCAAGTCAGACGGAAGTTCTGCAACGTGCTGTTATTTCAATAATGAAAGATGCTCTTATTTACTCGGCAGCGGGGAGGTGTGTCTCACGCACTCTCCTGGATTATGGATTGATTTGTGATTGAAATTCAAGCAGAGCATCCTGACCCGTGTGCTGTCAGGGAGGAGGTGGGGGGTCCTCGGGGTCCGGTATCAGCCGGTACTGATGACAGCAGTCTGTCAACAACACCACGGTGCTGTAGTTACTCTGGTTCCGGCTCAGTTTGGGAGAAACATCTGCCACGGAGCGATCCACGCTCCAACATCTTCCATCATAATTGCTGTTTAACGATCTATGTTTCATTCCGACACGAGCGCGCGTCCTTCAGAGTCCTAATTGTCTCCCTGCAGCCCAGTCGGGCCCCCGCTGTAATCACGGCGACCTCCCGCCGCCGCGGCCGGGCTTCAGGCGAGCGGCGCCATTAAAACATGCTGCTCCGTACTTTAAACACAAAGACTCCAAGAATAGAGCGCTGAGAATGACTCAGACGGGAGGAACTTGTTTGCGTTAATTGCTGCGAAGCCTCTGTGTTTACAGTGACACTGTTTCTGTGATGAAAGATTAATTACGGACTTGGGGAGGCTGTGGGGAAGGGCTGATGTTGGGAGGACAGCTCTGTCTGATCCACGCGTTTAAAGAGCAGCAGGGCGGTAATCTATGATGCATGAAGAAGTTAAAGCACGGATGAACTTTGTTGGATCACAGGTGTTTCACTTTCTTTTGTGCTCGTTTTCTCTAAGGCATCTCTGAGATATTACAGCACTGCTCATCATCCTCAAAATAAGTCTTCCTGCTGCTTTATGTTACGGAAACTCAAAGGTGAACGGAGACAGCCTCAACACCTGATAAGACAATGACACGACTGCGCTTTACAGCAGAAGAGCTGCGTGAGCCGACATTCAGCGTCAGCCGCCGCGGAGAGTGATGTGTTTTTTTGGCAGCGTTGTTCTCACCGGGTTCTGTCAAATGTGAGAGAGGAGATCTGACCTCAGACCTGCCAGTGTAATTAATAATGGAATGTTTACCAGGACACCCAGGGGCACGGCAGCAGCTCAGACGACCTGACAGACGAACGGCAGCAATCAGGGTTTGTTACTGAGCCCGCAGTTCAGCGCGATAGCTTTCATTACTCTCCACTTTGACACTTTATCTGTCTTTTCCATCTCTGAACCTTTAATCATCCGTGCATCGCGCTGACGGCCCCGCGGCAACAAGCGTGATTTCATTAGCTACAGAAGCAAGTGAATCTAGTGTTTAAATGAGGGGCTTTGAGTTGCACCCTTCAGACAAACCTCAGTGGAAACGCGAACGACCTGTTACAGCGTGAGCTTAAATTCAAGAAATTAGTTCATTTTGTGTTCAAACAACATGGTTGTTAATATAATAATTATTTTATATTATCAATAAAAGCAAAGCACGGCACTTGAAAAGACACTTTACAGGACTCACACTGTGATTTTGTTCCTCCTATTAACAAACTGTAATCATTTTAAGTTGATTTTTGATGTGGATTTTTAGATTGTTTTATTATTTTTTATGACCATTTGCTTAACATTGACTCTATCTTTAAAACATATTGACTTCATTCATTCCAAAGCACTACCTTTACTTAAATATGTTCGTTGTGCGTGTGTGTTTGTGTGCGAGTGCTTCTGTTTCAAAGTGCTTTTGAAGTGATGGTAATAAAGAGCCAAGGACATCATTACCATAGCAACAGGAAGAGATAACGCGTTGGTTAGAGCTGTTGAGTATTTGTTGTGTGGTGGTTTGGAGCATGACCAGCAGGCTTAAAGAATTCCTTCCTTTACTCGTTATCGCCGCTTCGCTCCTTACGTGTAATTTGCTGCTTGGTTGAGAAGAAGCTGTGTGGAAACAAAGAGCTTGGTTCTACGGCACAGACGCACATGAGCACGGTTCTTATGATGACAGGATATTCAATAGGTCTTAAAGACGTGTGGTCTTTTCAACACAGCATCCTCACACCTCCCTCTAATACGTATTCTGACAACCTGCACAGAAATACCACGTTTCTTTCCCGTTAAACTGCAGGTGGAATCCTGAAAACGAGCTCTTCAGCCTTTTTCCCCTGAATATTCTCTAACCTTTCAATCTACCTGCGTTTTGCTCGCACTGCATCATCACCGGTCCATGTGTTCCAGAATCGCTCGTCTCCGGCCTTGACTCTGGCCCATTGAACGCCTCGCCTCTCGGCGTCGGCTGCCTCCTCCACCCACTAAAGACACGCTGGCTCACAAAGGCTGCGCAGGGAGTCCAAGAAGAAGGAGGAAGGACGAACCAGGCATCCAGGTTTCGCAGCTTGTGTTGCGGTGAGGCTCATTTTAAAAGAACAGAGGCGACACGGAAACGAATGGAAATGACTTTGAATTGTGTTGGAGCTGCTGCTGGTGAACTTCATCACAGCTGTGTTGCGGAGTCATTTCCCTTTTCAAATCCAACCGGGGCTTTCGATTTGCGTAGTGGATGATGAGAATATGGAAATTAAAACATTTCAGTTTCGTTATGAGTCACTGAAGTCGTGTGAATTTCGATGCATGAAATATGAGTCGAGCAGCCGCCGTCTGCTGTGACGTAAAAAATCCAGCAAGGACGCGAACCAAAAGTCTCTGCGGCTCCGTTTGATTTCCTGCCAAGCTGGGGAACGGATCAGAGCGCGTTACGGCCCGAGTGCATCTCAGGTTCGGTTTAGTTGAGCCTCAGCGTGGGGTCTGAATCCCGGCCGCCGCCACCGCTCTCTCCCGTGCGACTGATTGACTGATGCAAATGCTGTTTACTGACTTTGACAGTAGAGGAAATCGTTTTCCCCTGAATGAGCTCTCACTGCAATGCATCAGTGTGAAAAACACAAACCAGTAAAAGCCACCATAATCCAGTATTCAGATGCTGATGGGGGCGTCCGCCGCCTCCACCCGTCCACACGCACCAACCGAGCCTCCTCTGCTCCGCTGCTCTGGGGTCAGAATATGCTCACATTTAATGACTCCTGCTCAGTCGGGCTCGCAGTGCACCAGTAAACAACATGCTACATCAGCCAGCCACTTAATCAACCAAGAACTGGATAATCCGAGGATAAAGCATGATAATCACAGATTGTCATCCATTATTCACCAGCAAGAAGCTTGTTCTTGTTAATACAAGCAAATAAAAGCTCCTCCATGTGTCGTCATTAGCAAACAATATTCAAAAAAAGCTGACTTCCTCATTGCTCACAGTCAAAATCACGAGGGGAAGTTACTGTGGTAACGAACGCAGTCGCGTATCATTTTGTTGTAGAAGGAGGATTTCCCCGGATTCTGTCGCTCGCGCGGTCCCTCACATCAGCAGAGACGGAGCCGGCGTCCGTTTCCAGGCACCGGTCGATACTCGGAACCATCGAACGCCGTGGGGAGATTTGTCAGTTGCGGTGCAGATGCCGTTCAGTCACCTGAGCCACGAGGCTCCGTTTAAAGGCCGAGTTCCACAGCAGCAGGTCGGAGTCGCCCTCGAGGCGCAGCTCTTTGGTTTCACAGCCTCCCGGCCTCTCCTCACGCGTTTCCCAGCTCTCGTTACTCATCGTCACATAACATTACATATTGTCTAGGCCGCGTCAGTCTAGACAATATGTAACCCAACACCACCCAAGTGTGGATGATTGAAGGGGAGCTTTTACATCCTGCTATAATCCACTTTGTCGTTTGCTGCCACGTTCGACAGTTAAGTTGGTGAGACTCTAACTTTCTGTAATAAACATACAGAACAGCTGATAAACAGTCTCCTAGAAATATTTGAATGTTGTGTTTGCAAAAAAGGTGAAAGCACGAAAAAGATCATAAATAGGTCAAAATGTCTCCTAATGAGAAATTGACTTCCTTGCAAATTTTGCAAAACTATTCTGCATCTCTATGAATACAGAAGCTTCTTGCTTCACACTGTACATCAAAGTCCAAGCTGAACCTGAACATACTGTACAGCAGAACCACAGCACTGTTTACGGCGCTTTACTGAACAGTCTAGAAGCTGTCACACACACACACACACACACACACACACACACACACACACACACACACACACACACACACACACACACACACACACTGATTTCACAGTGATCTGCAGAGCCTGGAAAGACAGTAATGGCACCATATTTTATGTAAGATTCACAGCTTGAGGCGATGAGAATCAAACACACATGGCAGCTGAGCAACAGCAGCGCTCAGGTCAAATCCGACTCAGACACTCTGCCCACACTGCGGAGCAGCCTCAGCGAGCCACAGGCGGAGAGGGATGCATTTAGGTGTGTGGGAGAGAGAGAGAGAGGGTCCCTTCCATTCACCTTCATTTAAACATTAGAACCAGGGAGCAGGAATTGATGTGACACCGAGTATAAGCGTGAAATATGTGTGTGTAGAAGGCGACGGAGAGGTTCTGTAGTGACAGACAGAACAGACAAAGGACCTGCAGGAAGTGTCAATAAGTCCCCAGGTAGCACACGGCATTTATTCACAACGCCTGTCAGGCTCCTGGTGACATCCAGTCTGAATGAGCAGCTTCTGCGCGAGTCAGCGCAGCGAGCGGAGACAGAGGATCGCATTAGAAACACGCCGCAGGCTTGGCAGAAGGGGCTTCAACGTGCTGGCAAATAACACAACGTGACGGTAACACACGCGCACGCACGCACACACACACACATGAACACACACACACACATAAACACACACACAGATAAACACACACACACATGAACACACACACACACACATAAACACGCACACATAAACACACACACATAAACACACATAAACACGCACACATAAACACACACACATAAACACACACACACACATAAACACACACACACAAATGAACACACACACACACACACATAAACACACACACACAAATGAACACACACACACACACACATAAACATGCACACATAAACACACACACACACACACACACACTCATAAAAACACACACTCATAAACACACACACACACACACACACACACACGAGAGTGGGAAAAATGCGACTTTTGCTGCCACGAATATGCAAAACTACACATCAGCTGTGTGTTTGTTGGACTTATTCTGCTTAGATTTGAAACAAGAAACACTGTGAGTGAGTGTTTCTTCTTATCATGAAACAGTATTATTTAACAATACAGAATAATTGCACAGCTATGAATACAAAAAGGACCAAGACTGCTTCTACAGTAACTTGTGGACAAAGTCAATAGTAATTATTTTAAACTAATGATGAAGAGCGTAGCAGATGAGACGGGGTCAAAGACAGATGACAGCATTATCCAGATATTCCTATCATCCTATGATCCCAACGCACCTGTACTTCATGCCCGTGTGTTTCCCCGTGGACTCTTTGAGGGAGATGTGGCGCGGCGTGAAGGAGCCGAAGCTGCGAGCGATGATGGCCACGGTCCGGAACTTGGCCCGGGCCTGGTTGACCACGTTGGGGCTGGTGGTGCTCTGCTTGCTGTGGTCCCCATTGCCCCTCTTCAGGTTGTGGTCCGTGCAGGCGATGGACACCTGCATGGCTGCTCTTCGAGTCCTAGATGCTGGACGGACGACGGCGAGCGGGACGGGAGGTCCGGGAGGTGCTGGAGGTCCGGGAGGAACTGGAGGTCCGGGAGGAACTGGAGGTCCGGGAGGAACTGGAGGTCCGGGAGGAGCTGGAGGTCCGGGAGGAACTGGAGGTCCGGGAGGGGAGCCTGAAGTCTCTTCGCCTGAAGTCCTTCTATTCAAAGTTTGTTTTGGGAGGCAGGGAAAGGCACTCTCCCACTTTAAGACTCTCACAGCGGAACAAGTCAGTCGCTACACAGCCTGAACAGAAGAAGTGCTCCTCAGTTCGTGGAGGGACCCCCACTTCATCCCCTCCCGCCTCCACTCCGCTGCCTCCTGCCGCTGATCACAGACTCGGGGAGGGATGACAAGCAGAGGACTTGGCGCGAGTGCGGAGGAATGAGACGGAGATGCAGCCCAGCGCTCTGCCGCTCTGACTGTGGGGAGAGCGAGCGAGCGAGCGGTAGCATGTGCGGAAGACGGGGGAGGAGGGGGAGGGAGGAGGAGACAGGGTCAGGAAGCAAATGAGGAGACGGAGGGAGCAGTCGGCATCACACTCCTGCCATCAGCACTTTCCCCAGCTCGTCACTCTGTCTCCTCTTGTGTTATGTCACCAGTATGTTGAGCTCCGGCGTCTCCCTCTCTTCCTCGCGTCTCCCTCGCTCTCTGATATCTCTCCCTCTCTCTGATGTGTGGAACTTCTGCTGTTTGTTCCTCCTTCTCCCTGTTGTTAATGTCTTTCTCTGAGCAGAGCAGCTCCTTCGCCGGCAGCACACCTTCAGGGAACAGTGAGGCATGTGCTGCAACACACAGCCCTCTCTCTCTCTCTCTCTCTCTCTCTCTCTCTCTCTCTCTCTCTCTCTCTCTCTCTCTCGCTCTCGCTCTCTCTTGCTCGCTCGCTCGCTCGCTCTCTTCAGTCAGTCAGTCTTTTGCTCTCTCTCTCTCTCTGTTTTATCACCTGTCACCCATCACTGAAGGTTTCTTCCTGTCTCACTTCCCCAGAAATGTTTATTATATTTGAAATTGGCTCAGATCTTTACATCATTACATCCCTCAACACATGCAAATATATGTGGTGACATACGTACATGTAGGATTTACCCATGTAACCCAAATCCTTTCAGATACTCTTCACCAGCAATTATAAAAAGCTATGACCGAAGAACAAACCTCAACACATGCCTGCAACCATCCAGACGGGAGATCCGTGCAGATGTTGGAATAGGAAGACAGAGAATGAGAACAAACAGCAGACTGAGGCCAAACCAAATGTGTTCCGTCTGCTTGTGTGATCAAGGTACTCGTGTTATGTGCTTTCAAATAGTTCCACAAATGGTGTGAAGCGGAGGTAAATGAAGCATTTTGCTGCATTGTCTCAACAAACAGCCTCTGTTCAGTGTGTGTGTGTGTGTAAGTTCTTAGTAACCACTGTCAGAGCAGAGGAGTCTGGGTAATTTGTTAGATCTGACTTATTGATGTGAATATAATCCATTGTTTTAAATTGCTGTTTTTTATTGATTTCCAAAGTGCCGATGTTCATTTTTTATCCTGCAAACAATCTTTAAATGATTTCATCTGAGCCCTGGCGTTGAAACCAGTCGACCTTGTTTCAGATTAGAAGTAAGTCTTCGTTATTTTGAAAGATGAGGTTGCAGTGTTTTTCTCGCCTGATTTCATTTCCATCTTTTGAAAATTAACTCTTCATGTTACCTCCGCTCCTGCCCTGAACAGAGCACACAGTACACAGCCTCAGATCAATCTGCCGCCTAATGGAAAAGCTGTTTCTTCAGCAGCTCACACCAGATACGCTCCTCGGGGGAACCGCACATTCTCAACGAATCCCACATATGGAACTGAAGCGAGCTTAAATTCGCTTTCCATTAATGAGAAGCGGAAATGTGCTGAGTGAAAAAAAGCTTTGGTTGTGGTGCATTACTGTCCTGGGGTGTGGGCAGGACATCAGTCTCCATCCATCACCGTCAAAACAGCAAATGGTGAATTCAATTGTAGGAATTTATTGTAAACAAAGTATTGTCACATTTCTTGCCTTGTGTGTGTGTGTGTGTGTGTGTGTGTGTGTGTGTGTGTGTGTGTGTGTGTGTGTGTGCGTGTGTGTGTGTGTGCGCGTGTGTGTGTGTGTGTGTGTGTGTGTGTGTGTGTGTGTGCGTGTGTGTGCGTGCGTGCGTGCGTGTGTGTGTGTGTGTGTGTGGTACTAAACGACACCTAGATTCTCCTATTTGATATTAAAACTGTGAATCACTCCTGTGACCTAAAATGTCCAACACAACACAACAGTGTGTTCACACATTCAATAAGCTGCAACAACAACAGCTGCTCTTCACCGCGAATGGAACCAGCGACACATTCAAACCACAAATGAGGGAACTTGACTAAACGGCTTTGGTTTAAGTAGCTTAACATCAGCTGTGTTGGGTTGAAGCCGTCGTGGCTTCTCTCCTCTGTCACAGAGCGGAAACGTCCAATATTTGCCTAAAATCTCAATTCTTCCAACGTAGAAGAAGACAAATGCACTGGTATGTGTGAAAACACTGCATGAGGACGCGCTGTGTGTCACATTTTAATAATCCGCCTGTCACAGCAGCTCCGACTCCTAATCACCGCTGATTATTCCGTGCTGCATGTCCTGCAACTTGAGTTGAGTTTGCACAAACGCTGCATATTCTCATCTTACAATGCATCAGCCTTCAGGCACATTCAGGCGATTCACTGTTCGTTTTGAACGAGGCATAATACTTCATCCATATTCAAGACATTATAAAAGCTTTTTTCAAAAAATAGGACTTGTAGCTCTGCACAAACACAGAGGTCACATTGTGTGTGACACACAGGTCAGCATCACATCACCCCATTAAAAAGGAGTGACATGTAAAAAGGTTAGACATGAGTGATGGACTGCTTCGCATGAGGCTGAGTAGGAAGAGGTAAATCATTAATCAGCATTTAAAGGTCACTTACTGCTGTTTAGCTTCCTCAACTCACCGCCATGACACCCCGGGTGTGATTTAAAGATTAATGATGATGTCTATACATGTGTGCACACTTCAGCAACAGTGAGGATCAACGCCTTGAGCCGAGTTAAACCTCACACTGACGCCACACTGTGTTATTTGTCCACGATCACATCTGTGCTGCAGCAGCCCACCGAACGTCACAGCGCTCACGCTGTAGCTGCCTCCTGCAGCTAAACATAAAACCCTGTACGTTTAAATTATGACCCCGTTTCTGTGATCTATTAGCCACATTGCACTTTTCAAGTTCTTCCCACATTTTTTTTTCCGAATATCATCTATTTTGTTCTTGGTTTTCCAGCAGCTGCTCCGTAAGCAGCAAGTGATGACACACTCATAACTCTGAGCATACGGCAATGACTCTGTCCTACTTATGCAGTGTGTGTGTGTGTGTGTGTGTGTGTGTGTGTGTGTGTGTGTGTGTGTGTGTGTGTGTGTGTGTGTGTGTGTGTGTGTGTGTGTGTGTGTGTGTGTGTGTGTGTGTGTGTGTTTCACTTCATGCTGGTTCATGAGCTCTGTCAAGCAAAAGTCCACACATTACATATTGAAATCCCCATGACACACTCGTGCTATGGTGCATGTGTGTGTGTGTGTGTGTGTGTGTAGTGCACATGCATCACTGCGAACCTCTCTGGCTTAGACGCATGTCTATAGTCACCCAACCAAACACTGAACACACACACACTGCGTAACACACACACACTGAACACACACAACTGTAACGCTTCAAGTTTTTTATTTATTTTAGTATTTGATAAAGCACGTTTTTTCTCTTCAGACCTACTTCTCCTCTTCTTCTACTACTTCTACCATCTTAGTCCAGTCAACAGCTTCCAGTTCAGTAACATTCTGGTGCTTGTGATCCCTCTTCTTCTGCACCTTCTGGCGGACACTCATCTATGATCAGGCTCATTGTCCCATTTTCTCCACCTCTGCACCTCCAGGTGACGGACGTGTCACGCTAGTGCTCGCAGGTGTTGTTCCTCATGCACTTTAAACGTCCATGTTCAGAGGCCAACGCAAAAGCACAGCGCAGCGCGGAGGAACAATGCAGTCCTTTATTTCAAAGCGACAGCTTTGTGAAATTAGACTCATGCTTAAAGTGTCATTAGGGTTAAACCTCTCCAGACGTGACTGACACTGCAGGTCAAAGACAGACCAACACATTCAGGGGAATAAATGCGTCATTAGCCAGTCACGTCCATTAGAATCCATTAAAGCATTATTTCATTTTCACCTGCCACTGCAACCACTTCGTCCTCAGAGCGAATGGCGACGGAGCTGTAACATTTCCCTCGCTCTCAGAACCTCATATTGTTGTAACACACCTAAAGATGCAATAGGGAGTTTATTTTTAGATACCATATGTATCCTGGCTGTTATTACTGCATAAATTATTCGGCTGTATATTCTATCATGGAAACAATACAGTTTTTTTACACAACAACAGTATTGTACAGTATATGAATACGGCAGATGTACTTCGAGCATTGCCACAATGCTACAGTCCCGTTATTGGACCTTCAAGTCATTCTGGAGTTACTGTAGATCACATATAATACATAGGATTGTATGTGCATTTGTAGACCTTGGGTGATAAAGTTGAAGCTACATTTCCAGATTACTACAGACGCAGACATAATGTCACACACTGCTCCCGGATCCCTTATTAAGCAGTTTATAGGGTGAAGTGTTGCAGATCAAGGACACTACAGCTGTAAAGTGCATCGGTCTTGGCCTCTAGGTCATTTCCATGTCCATCATGTACAATAAAATGAAGACTGCTATGTTTTCAGTTCTATAATGATAGTCACTCATCTAATCCTCTATCGCGACGTACTTATGAAGCTGCCTGCAAGAAGAAGTGTATGATGGATGATAATAACCAATTACTGAGCTTTATAATTGCAATTTGCATAATTAAATTATTTTGATATTTATTTATTGCGTACTCGCTCTTCATTGTGGGAGCAGCCACAATGCTATTAGAAGCATGGAGTTCAAAAGCAGGTTGTAAAAAGCCTCTCAGGTGCATGGTGCACATCCTGCACTGAGGTGAGAGACTGCAGCCAGTGAGCAATTACTGTACCCAGAGGCATTCCCTGCTCCGCCGGCCTCTCCGTCGTCTGCCACTGAGCACTGAGGTGTCACTGTGGGCCGATGCCAGCCCCTCTGCAGCTGCCGCCTCCACCAGCACCATGCACATCCCCCCTGAATATAAAACCACATCTCCTCCGGACCAGGAGGCGCTTACGTAACACGCTGCTGAATAATTACTGCGGGAAATGACTCCACTTGTCCTAAAGAACATTTCACCTTTCATTTCTTACGCGACGTCCGCTCCGTAATCGTGGCCGACCGCGGAGACGACTCCCACCGTTGCTCTTACAACAGAGGCAACACAAACCCTGACGCGTGTCCCTCGGCCTGTCAGACACTCACAGAGCAGGTCGCCGCGGGGTCATAAGCCCGAGTGTATCCATTTAGCGGCTGGCATTGTTCACAGGGGAGCATTCAATTACAGCAAGTTATTTAGCCTTGAAAGCGATGATGATAAGAGGGGTCACGGTGTCGTGACCCACAGTAACCGTCGCCAACAAACAAAAGCAGGCGTTAAACGGCAGCACAGCTCCGTCAGGAACCGTGGCGCGTGTCGGGTGCTTGTAGCCGGCGTCATAAAGCCACACGCACCCAGACCTTATTACCTTAATGCAGTAATTAAAGAAATGAACTTTAATTAAGCACTTCAGCAGGTCTGGTTCGGAGGGAGGCCTATTAGTGGGAGTGCAGCAGTACAGTGCAGTGAGTAAAGTGCAGATTGTAGATTGTACAATAAAAAGCACCCTGATGAGCAAATGTGAGTCCATGCAATGGAAAGGAATGAGTAAAAATAGCTTCGATACAGCGTCAACGAACGACTGGTGGGAAACCGCTCACGTGACAGACTTGTTCACGTCCTGTTTATCCTCAACAACAACTTCTGTGACATTACTTTTTTTATTTATTTACTGTAGATCAAATCTAAAGCAACGTAAATGTCGGTGGAAGCTGCTGCATCTCAGTGTGAAGCTCGACCCGTGGTGTGAGCTTGGAGCCGTACTTTTGCATACATTATTATTTTAAAAAAAAAACACCAGGTTGGTCACCATGGTGATGTCTCCGCATAAAGCCATAAGGGCTGTTAACACAATATGTGTGAGGTGAAATGCTCCGCACACAGAATAAACAAAGGCCCCGCGCTCCCACACTTCTCCTGGAGAGTCTCGAGTCCCTTCATTTGCGTATAGGTTACCACTTCCTCCCTCTGGGGCTCGGCTCAGCGCTCCGTCCACCGGGGGGTCACTGCCTGCAATGCAAATGAGCTTCAGAGAAGCTATTTAAAATATCCAATTCTGTGTGACATTGATCTCAGCACAGGAAACGCTCGTAAGTGGGAAGACGGGAAAGGTCGCCCATCTTCAATCCACTGTGTCCAAAGCGCTGGTGCATTAACAGGACAGGAACTTCCCGCAAAAGTTTTCCTAGAGAACCTCGATGCGTGACGCGGTGAGCTTGTTCTCCAACTTGCACCGCGTAATAAGCACACACGCCTACACTACCTGCGCCACAATCAGCAATTTGCTGAGCAGGGCCGTGTTCCTGACTGCTAGAGAGTCTCCAGATATGGACACTTGATAGTCAAGAGTGGTAACAACCAGCGCAAGCCGTCATCTCCGCGATAGCATTGCTATGGAAACAGTATGGAGGCGGCGTGTGTGTGTGTGTGTGTGGGGGGGGGGGGTGGTAGAAGGAGCAGCAATAAAATAACACCAGGCAGGAATAAAGATGGCAGATGGCGGCCGTGCAGCATCTGGAGCGACGCAGGACCCCGTGTAAACTGGATATGCTGTTAATAAAGACTGGCTACATTATTATTCCGGTTTTTAGAGAAAAACACAGACTTCGAAGCCTCCAACAGAAACATTTCAGCCAGCGCTAGCCAGAAAACGAAGACGCTTGGTTTAGAGAAGAATCCTCTGTTAAGCAGCGGTGCATCGACGCTTCGAGAAGATTAGAAAGAAGCCCACGCGCTCCTGACCTTCATGTCATTCCAGTTTCCTTGGCTGCGTGTGTTAGTCGCTCTGCCTTTCACTCACACACAATGCCTTTGCTATCACATGGAGTAACAGATGTGGAAGTGAATGGACGATAGCATAGATTGTGTTCTATATAGTGGTTCTGGCCCTGGCAGCACAGGTGGAGGCTTAAAGTGGGTTCTAAGGCTTCGCATCTTTGTCCTTGGAGACGCTGACATGCACCAACACAGTTTTCCTCTTCAAAAAAGCTCTGTGCAGTCTCTATGCAGTCTCTTCACAACTGCACCACAGTGTGATTAGAATGTGCTTTGGGAGAATTTCTGCGTTCTGTGTTTAATAATATGTGCGTTAGGTTGGAAAATAGCTATTCAACTTTTTTAGGCGGTTGTGTGTTTGCTAATGTTTTAAATTTCACTTAGTAACAAAATCCTCTATCTTCAAACCCACTGGAATACTTCAAATTTGTATGAGATTAAACAGAAGCATGACTGTTTGCGTCTGAATGGATCATTTGCATAATCAGGAGCAGATTCATCTCTTTAGTATGTGCTGCAGAGACAGAAGCTGCTCCGGAGACAGAGAGCGTCAGATGCGTCGCGCGCGTTTCATCACCAGCTCTGGTGAGTCCGTGGCTCCGTTAATTGGACTGTATCAAACACCTGTGTCTGGCCCAATGTGCACCTCCCTCTGCTTCCGTTTCATGCTCTAATTGCTTGACGATTACTGGCAGGATGAGAAGAAAAAGGACTTTGTTCATCATACTTTTTGTCAAACACGCTCATGAACGTCCAACAAATATATTTATTTGACTTCCCTGTGACATTTACTCTCTTTGAGACTAAGCTGTGTTTCTGAGCAGCCTGTAAAATCCAGATATTGGATGAAGACCCTCTCTCTTAAACTTATGTCTTCTCCCAGACAAATCATTACAAAAAATGACTTAAGCCATTAGAGTTAGAGTTAGATATGTGAAGGAGAGCTCCCACCTCCTGCCAAAGCACTTGGCTCCGCTGATGAGTGCTTTTACTGTGGCTGCGTTAATCAGCGTAGTGAGACAACGTGAAAAGTGCTGCCTTAAAGCTGAGAGGTTGCTTTAAGGTTGGGGGCGAATCCAAAGTTAAAGAAAGGAATGGTATGTACGATTAATGTGGTCATTTGGTGTTTATGGTGAGTTTCCAACAGCAGCAGGAGTAAGTGACTAATGAAAATGAAAAAGCAGTTGTGTCACAATAAGATCAGGGAAAAGCACAAACATCAGTACAACAAACTAATTCTCCTTAAGAGACAGCATTAAAACCTGGCATTAATACTGATACTGATACTAAGCTTTTCCTCTGTTGATAAGATGTCAGCAGT